>NC_136073.1:819419441-819551941 GCF_964261635.1 Lissotriton helveticus | reverse complement strand
CTGGTGGATGTGGTGGTGCTGGTGGATGTGGTGCTGGTGGATGTGGTGCTGGTGGATGTGGTGCTGGTGGATGTGTGTGGTGGTGGTGGATGTGGTGCTGGTGGATGTGTGTGGTGGTGGTGGATGTGGTGGTGGTGGTGGTGGTGGCGGATGTGGTGGTGGTGGTGGCGGATGTGGTGGTGGTGGTGGCGGATGTGGTGGTGGTGGTGGTGGCGGATGTGGTGGTGGTGGTGGTGGCGGATGTGGTGGTGGCGGTGGTGGTGGTGGTGGTGGCGGTGGCGGATGTGGTGGTGGTGGAGGTGGATGTGGTGGATGTGGTGGTGGTGGTGGATGTGGTGGTGTTAATGTGTTACAGAGCATTGTGAATGTTGTGCCGCATGTTTAAAAGTTATAATTAAGAAAGTGTTATAACCATTTGTCACTTTATATATAACCTAGAAAACATTATATACATTTGACGTATCCTAATAAAAACCAGACTTAATACCAAAAATGTGTTAGTTTTATTGTTTATGGAAGGAAGGGGGCAGTGGGGGAGTGGAGGTATAGGGAGTGGTGGGGGTAGGTGTGGAGTGGAGTGGAGGTGCAGGGAGGGAGGGGATGGGAGGAGGGGGAGTGGAGGTGCTGGGAGGGAGGGTGGAGTGCTGGTGGAGGAGGGGTGAGTGAGGTGGAGGGATTAAGGAGGAAGTGAAGGTGGGAGATTGGAGGTTGAGGGGGGAGGGAGGGAGGTTGGGGAGGGAGGTTGAGGGAGGTGGGAGTGGAAGTGGAAGTGGAAGTGGAGGGAGGTGGGAGTGGGAGTGGAAGTGGAGGGAGGTGGGAGTGGAAGTGGAAGTGGAGGGAGTGGAAGTGGAGGGAAGGAGGAGGGAGTGGCGGTGTAGGGAGGGGAGGAGGAGGGAATGGAGGGAAGGAGGAGGGAGTGGACGTGGAGGGAAGGGAAACAGGAGTGGAGGTGGAGGGGGTAGAGGGAGTGGAGGTCGGAGTGGAAGTGGGTGGAGGGGGAGTGGAGGTGTAGGGAGGAAGGAGGGTGTGGCAGTGGAGGTGGGAGTAAAGGTGCAGGCAGGCAGGGAGGAGGGAGGGGGGGAAGTGGAGGTGGTGGTGAGAGCAGAGGTGGAGAGGGGGATTCAGCACTTTGACTAGCACATTACACGCTGATCTATGCATTTGTGCCTTAAACATGTAAACTACCCTGTCAGCACTACACCTGGGAGCGGCGCAGTCCTGTGCCGTGGGGATCGGCTCTGGGTATTGAGGATCGAGGGAGGGCGAGCGGGAGTGGAAGCGCTCTCTCTCGGAGGAAAGCGTGGCTGATGGGGGCGAGGGAACAGAGACCTTAAACTTTACAGCCGCCTTTATGGCCGGGTGCAGCAAGGGATGGGTGCAGTAAAAAAAAAAAAGTTATGGGCAGCCTTAACTGTGGGACACCACATCGGTGAAAGGGTCTGGAGTTTGACCACTCTCCTTGTCGGCAGCGGCACACGCTTTGTGTGGGTCCCCCCACCAGCACCAACTGCCCACGGCTCCTCCCAGATCACCCAATGAGCGCTCGGACTCACAGACTCCAACCGGCAGCAAACCCGCCAAGGGCATCAGAGGTGCTCGGATCCCCATCCTACAGGTGGCGGCTGGAACGAGAAGCAGGGGCAGGCAGGCGACGGATCGGCGTACTCGCTCCCAAGCGGGCGCTGCCAACTGCAACAGGATAGCCTGAGGCGGCAGCAGCAGGTGAAGGCGCGTCACTTCCGGTCGGACAGCGAGCGATGAGGCGCGAGCAGGAGTAGCCTGGACTGAGATCCCGTGTGTGGGAAGCGAGTCCGCGCCCACGCCCTCTGGTCACTTTATGTGGCCTCGCATGATAGGCATTTCTGTGCTCCTTTCGACTCGCCTGTTTCAGCCGGGTAGTGAACACCGAGCGAAGACTATCTTTCAGGTTTCCCGAATTCATGCGGATTTAGCAACAACTGTGTTTAAGGACAGAGAATATGTTTATTCCCGCACATTTATTAGGCACAATCTGAAATGCCCTCTGGTTTCGTGTAAAGAGCGTGCGCAGAATGCGTTCCCTCTTGAGCTTTTTTTTCCATTTTTGAGAGGGGGAGTTAACGCCCATTCATTTTTTTCACCTGCCCCGTTTTAATTTGCAGATTTCTTTTATTTAGATAACTTTAAAAACACTTTTCACGTTGAACAAGTATGTGGCCGGGCTGCGCTGTGTGGAGGCAGAGTCTGCTCACGCTGCCTGCACGCGCCAGTCGGCCCTCTGATTGGTGTTCCTTATTAAACAATCAGAGAGCTGACTTGGGCGTGCAGGCAGCGTGATGAGGGGCGTGCTCTCTGCCGATGATGTCAGGGAGAGAATAAGAACACCAAAAACACCCCCCCAAATCCGGGCTTGAACGGAGTGACGCCCCTCCAATCGCTGGCCTCCGTTTAGGAAGCCAGCCAATGGAGAAGAGGAAGAGGGGCTGGTTCAAGCCCCCATACCTAAAAACATAAAATCTCGCCAGCGAGACTGCGCAAGCGCAGCCATCGCTAGGCCGAGACCTAAAAAGGAGATACACAACCTAAAGATGTGTGTGGAGGTCTTCCTTCACGTTCAAACCCTTAGGGGGCCTTGGTGTTAAGTTCTATAATATATATTTAGATTCTGATCTTCAGAGGTTTTATTCTCTATTTCCCCCCTCTACTACTTATAGGTATTGTATCAATCACAAAATGCCTCAATCCTCTGTCATCACTGTTGTGCTTTTCTGCTAAATGCTGGGCAACCAGATAGCTTCTGTCCTTATTCCTTACTTGCTCTTATGTGTTGTAGAATTCTTTTATGCACTGAGAAAATCGTGCACATTAGTTTGCATGCACATTTCAGAATATACACAGCATAGTCATTTTTGCAGTGGAAGTTCCCTTTTATTTTCCTAGGAAGACTTTAGAAAGGTGACCAATATTCCTTTTTTTGCCATATTGATATACTTTGCATTTGCTCCATTTGTGAAACCTCGACTTCCTTACAACCAAGTTTCTTTCGATCTCATTTCTGGACTACTTTTCACGAAATCATCTTTCATTGATCTTTCCTTTCTAAAGGTCACACCCTGTTTCTTAGGGGCTAGTATACTAATTCCTGGATCATTCTTTGCTACAAGACAATATTTTTGTATTATTTTTCGTATCTCTTCTTGTTGGCTAATGTAGTAATTAGCCTAAATTTGGAGATATCCCTGCTTTTCTTCTTTTTCCTTTTAAAAAGCAGCTGATACCTTGGTTCAGTTAGCTCTTAGTCTAGCACCCTCTATTGCTTCCTGAGAGTATTCTCTTTCTATTAATCTTTCTGCCAATTCAGTACATCCCTTGTCTGGTTCCTCTTATGGACTACAGTTCCTTCTCACACGCAGACTCTCCCATTAAGGGATGCTTCTTATTAGGTTATTAGGGTGATAGCTAGTGGCATGTAGTACTGTTACCTGCAGTTAATTTTCTAAATAATTTACTGTTTAAGCGTGTTCTTTACATACACAATTACATCCAGGAAATTCACTTCCTCTTTACTTATAGTGCAGGTTCATAGAGTTCTCATTAATTCAGTCTACACATTTCTGTGCACTTTCAATTGACCCCCTCCATGTCACAAATAGGTCATCAATATATCTGGACCAAAATGTCAGGCATTCAGACCATTCCGTTTGATATTCATTTTGCAGCCCCTGTTCTTCCTTCCTGCCCTTGTGTGTACCTGGGGCAAAGCAGGTGCCCATTCCTGTACCTCTGATTTGTTGGAAAAGTTCAGTATTGAACATGAAACAATTATACTCCAAACATATTTGCACCATACAAAGGAACATTTGTGTATGCTTCCATAATGTTAATGGTCTTGAGCTGAGCAAGTGCATCAATGATCCTAACCCATCCTCCTGTTTTATACTTGTATGTAATGTTGTGACATCAATAGAAATCCATATATAGTAACTGCCCCATGGTATGTAAACATTTGTTTTAAAAACCTCTCCTGTATCTTGGACATGAAAAGGAAGACTCTGTACAAAGTCTCCTAAAAAATAGTCAACATACTTTGAGGTATTCTCAAAAATACCACCTATTTCTGATGTTAGTGGACGTCCTGGTGAATTATGTTCATCTTTATCGATTTTTGGAATAAGTAAAAGACTGGTGTTCTTGGATGGTCATTTCGTAAAAATAAAAGTTTTGCACTTTATATATTCTAAACCGAGTCTGTTAACTGTTGTAAGTTGGTGCTATTGCTTTTGGGATACATCGATATATAGGTGCTAGAATACAAGTCTATCATATAGTAAAGGTGTTTAAATGAAATGAAATGGTACAAGAGAAAGGGCCCATGAGGGCATAATGTGTCTGTACAATATGATGACTTTTGCAGCCAATATTACGAAACAGAATTGTTAATGTGTACATAAAGGAGTATTGTTGGATACTAAGAAATTGCAGTCCTCTTGGGCAGAATTGTGTTTGAACGTTAAACTGCTCATCTTAGTTAATGAATTGGTAAAACAATTTGATGAAATAGTAAGTATTTTTTGTTCTGTTCATTAATATAAGCATCTTAAATGTCCGAAAGATGGGTATGAACTTCCAATGGTGTATTTTGAACAGTAACACACTCGAATCCACAGAGTGAAAGATAGACGGCACTCCAAGTCGGTGTTTCACCACAATAGGTTTATTGGCAGACCCCCCTGCCCCCTTGACAGACGCGTTTCACCGTTTAGGCTTCGTCAGTGTCAGTTACAATTTCATTTCAGCCACCATTAAATCCCCAACCTTCCCTAAACATAGAGAAAGGACTAACTCCGACAGTATTTCGGCGGCCATATTTGAACGTGCAATGTTGTAGTTCTTACACAGACATTAAAAGGTAATCAATGTACAGGGGAAATGGTGAACTTCACGTGATCGTGCACATTTAAAAAGACAACATGGAGTTACCCAATATTATCTAAAATATTCCTCATTCGTGCGCCTAGGTGCTCCTATTTTCGGAGAATGGGGTGGAGGCAAAAGACAAGCAATCAAACAAATTATTTACATTCATACCTTTTGTTATTCCCAAGTGCCTATTGTAACATTCCATGTGTTATAAAAAAGTGACAGTTAATCCTATGTTCTTCACGATGGATATATATCACCTCTATGTTTTATTAATTCCTGAACAACGTCACATGGCAACCTCCTCCACCTCTCAGGACTTTTTTTCCCTGTTACACTTGCGCACATATTTAAATTTCGCCCTGTATGGGCTTATAATCACTGTTGTCAATCCCCTCATCCTATTCTCACGCCCTCTATGGGCGTGTACTCCAATGTATTTTTTAGTCATACACAAAGGTCAGTTCTGGGAGAGAGAGAAGTTAGGAATAGCAGTGAGTTAAACCATGCATTGTCTACATGGGTTTATTAGTTTGCAGGGGCATGTTGTTGTGTCTATCAGTGCCATCTATACAAATAACCCTAGCTACTCTAGGTGGACCCACAGCTCCTCGTCATTATTCAGGCCTATAGGTATAGGTATATATATAGGTATATATATGTATGTATGTATGTATGTATATATATATATATATATATATATATATAAGTGCCCAGAAGCTTGAGGGAGCACTCAGCAACTCGCCATACCATCCGGCACTCGTGGTAAAATTGCCTCCATAAAGCCATGCAATTTGTGCTTGCCTGACGCGTTTCAGGGAAATAAACCCCCTTTCTCAAAGGCTGCTTGCTTGCTTGTACAAATGGCGCAACAATTGGATTCAAGGCTCACTGAAAAAAACATAGGTTTCAGGCCTTATATAGTTAGGAATTAGCATTTTAAAAACCTTTGAAATTCACTGAAAAAACTATGTTTTAGTGGTGTTATAGTTAGCAGGACATTTTAATCATACAAAACCATTGAAATTGCTCCTATATAGTTAGTTGTACTAAGTATATATCGCGCACCCGCAATCCACTGCTGATGATGTCACATATTAGATCATTCATGACATGGTCAGTGACATCACTGATGACATCTCAAATGACATCACTGATGACATCATCCACGTGACAATCACATACACCTTTTCATACACTATTACAATTTTTCATCACTGTTTGTAAAATACAGAGTATCATATTTAAATCCATTGTCACAGCAATACAAGTATCTAAAAATCCACTCGGTGATTCATACATGTATACACACATCTAATCCCTTACCTATGGATTCACTCATACATGCTGTCAATGAACAATAGAACACTATCAAAAATACTTATACATCTATATCGACATTAAACAACAGCACGCATCCTATTCACATATGAAGTCATCCTACTCACTTATGCAAACAATGGATCATACTTACATATTTACTTAGCAAAACACTTATACAAACACCACTTCTTCTATTCATTTCGATAGTAAGTCATACTTAGTGAATTATAAAATCATTATTACAAGTATACAGTTATCCATACAGTCACTTACACAATCATTGTGTCTTATGTATACTTATTTATATACAACAACTGACACATACACTGCCTTTTATTTTTCTAGTTTGTTGGACCTGTACCTTTGAGAAATATATTTGCTCATCACCACACCCATAAAGAGATTCCCTCACCCAAACTGTTAGAACATGTAGTTTTAACTTCATATATCTACTGAATAAACTATTCACACATCTTTGGACAGTCACACACCCTCCACCGAACCACACACACTTTCACACTCCCATACAAATACTCAGTTAACTAATCAATAACTAATATAGACTTTCACATAGCTAGTAACCAACTGTAGAATCAGTTTACACAACAACTGACAAAGTGATACAGATATTCACACAGTTTAGTCACTATCCACTATATTTAGTGAGACATTATAAAATGGTCATGTAAACAGTAAATTACACTGCTACTAAATCCTCCATCCAAATATTTATTTATATATCCACTCACTCTTCAATGCAAATTGCTATATATATAATGCATATTTAAATAACGAAGCAAACCACATTCACTGGATGATGTCATCAGTGATGTCATCAGTGATGTCATCAGTGATGTCATCAGTGATGTCATCAGTGATGTCATCAGTGATGTCATCAGTGATGTCATTTGAGATGTCATCAGTGATGTCACTGACCATGTCATGAATGATCTAATATGTGACATCATCAGCAGTGGATTGCGGGTGCGCGATATATACTTAGTACAACTAACTATATAGGAGCAATTTCAATGGTTTTGTATGAGTAAAATGTCCAGCTAACTATAACACCACTAAAACTTATAGTTTTTTGAGTGAATTTCAAAGGTTTTGTAAAAGCCAATTCCTAACTATATAAGGTCTGAAACCTATGGTTTTTTCAGTGAATTTCAAAGGTTTTTTAAATGCGACCGCCAGTAGGATATATATATATATATATATATATATATATATATATATATATATATATATATATATATATATATATATATATATATATATATATATATATATATATATATATATATATATATATATATATATATATATATATATATATATATATATATATATATATATATATATATATATATATATATATATATATATATATACACTCTCGTGCATAATATCTATCTCCAGGTCGCTTGTGTCATTATTTATTCTTATGAAATTTTCTTATACAGTTATTTGTGGTCCCACACTTTTCTCTTCATTTACGTAGCCCATGACCATATGTGACCATGAGAGTGAGGTAAGTTTTTAGGCAACTGTGCCAGTCAAGAAGTTTACCTCCCTCACACATTTAATTCCTGGTACGAATGACTTAGCTTCTCATGCTTTCGAGTTCTATAATATAAACCGTATGAAGTTGGATAATGGCTCTTCTAGTGCAGTGTGAATGTAACCCAGTCTCTTATCTTTCACAGGGGAGCAAGGAGCGGTACCACTGGCAAGCCCAGAATGTCAAGCACAGCGGGGTGGATGACATGGTGCTCTTGTCAAAAATCAATGAGGAGGCCATCGTCGAAAACCTCAAGAAGCGCTACATGGACGACTACATCTTTGTATCCTTTAGAGACACCAGCAGAGGTGGAGGTGGAGTGGGCGTGGGGCAGGGAGGAAAGAACAGCAATACTGAAAGAGAAGAACATGCAGAAAATAGGGAGGGATGGCTTGGTGCAGTATAGAGCATTTTATCGGTTTCACCTTTGGTATTGAGGAGAAAGGTAGAGTGGTACCTATCAAGGTATGGACCTGATCTGCTGCTATGGTGAAGCTTTTTCAAGTGAAGCCAGCACACCCAGACTGTAATCATTGCTCTCACACTTAATTACATGGTCTGGACAAATCAACTTCCCTCACACACAAATAGACAAAGCATACTGACGCAATATTAGGTGCCTTAGAAAACTATACCATCCATTCTCTTCCATCAGAAATCCGATCCGATTATCTTTTTACTTTTAGAAATTCAAAGATGTTACTCATGACTTTCACAGATATGTTTATTCACCACATAATGTCAGTGGGAGGGGCCACACAAATATTCCACAAATAGTTTTCTTCGCGACATATCAAAATAATTTTACTCCCTCACCCTTCCCATGATTCTTGAAATAACCTGCTTTTAAAAAAAACTCCTTTCGTTCCTTCTTAGAAACATATTCCTAAACTCAAACCACCCGCTCATCCTCCACCTCTAAATACAGCCTTCCGTCCAAAGAAGTACTAGAGTCTGTGTACCCTTTACGATAGTGTTGTATGATCAGGACAATCGGGTCTCTGTAGAGCTGATAGTGACAGTAGTCATACCATACCAAGGCACTGGATGATAGAAAGCTCACTGCATAGAACACCTTCAGTAAAACAATTCCTATAGATACAGGGGGATAAAGAAAATGTCCAGCACAACTTACAGTAACCGAAGATGGTGGAAGGCCATTCAGCTCATAGCGTACTGTTAAAACAAATAGTAATACATGCACAAGGCATTAGCAGGAGCATCTTACAACAGGTACAGTAATGTAAGCAATACAGACACAGAGAATGAGGTAAAGCTCTGCAGGGGTTGCAATCATGTAATACAGACATAGGAAGGGACTGAGCTACAACATAGCTCAGTCCCTTCCTATGTCTACTATGGTTGTTGCCTAGATTGATACTTATCACTCAATTGTTTTCCCTGGTCTAGGAACTACATTTCTATGTATTCAGTGGGTCCTTGTTAAATATATGCATCATGTAATACAGACCCACACTGCACAAAGGGATCTCCTGCAGAGCTTACAATAAAAAATGCAAACAGGAGAGTATGAGGCCTTGCTGTCCAGCCCTTCACCACCAGGGAAGGCAGGTCCTGATTGTTTAATTGCTGTTGGATTTCCTGACTCTTCAGTAGACATATATTGGTTCGGTTCTTATTTCTGTCAACCCGTTCAAGCAGCTGCCATACTTCACGGATCGGGAGATTGAGGTGTATCAGGGTGCGGTGAGTAACATACGGTGTGCAGAATGTAGTGAGTGACATCAAGTGTCCAGGCAATGATGAATGTTATCATGTGTACGAGCTCTGCTGAAAGGTGCACCCTGGAGAGCAGGTGAAGCCATGTCCATGATTGACCATGCATGACCTCTTGTTAACCTTGATCTGATATTAGGAGTACCAAGATGTGATGTGTAATGATAGGTGTACTTATGTGCAGTGTTCGATGACAAATGTAGCAGAGCACAGTGAACACTATCATACGTGCAACACGTGTTGAAAGCTGAAGCCAGAAACCAAGTCACACTATGTCCATGACCATTTATAACTTCAGGCGAGTAATGTTAGGAGTATCACGCCGTTATAACAACCAAAAGTAAACCTGGGCAAAGGAAAGATTTGTACTGGTGCACCAGAACATGTTGAAGAAATTCCAGTGTATCCGGGCACAGGGAGTAGTGCAAGGCTTCTCCTTCCAATGTTAAAATGGCCTTACTAGGGGGCAACTACCTGCGTAAAGGTTACTCAGTAGCATACATCGACTGGCCATGGAACAGTCATCTGCATCCTGAGCTGCTGTTACCAACCAGTGGTGATACTGCTGTATTTGTGTCTTCCTGTTTCATGCAACACTTCAAACATGCTGTGTTATCAATGGCCACTGGACAAGTGAGTGTCAATGCTGCATCTGTGGCATTGCCTGCCTCCCCTTACTGTCCTTAGCTCCCTCAAAGTTACTACTGTCATCATTCTCCAGGCCTCCAGGTCTAGCATTTGAAAGATTTGAGTCTTGTGACCCTACACTGACCCAAGAGCAAGATAACTTCAATGGTATCAATTTGTTGTGTCTACCACTGGATATTCTATTTTGAATTAATTTTCTTGCCTCCGTTCCTACAGGCTCAGTATGAAAACCCACCCCATATCTACGCTTTGGCCGACACCATGTACAGGAACATGCTGATTGATGGGGAGAACCAGTGTGTCATCATCAGGTAACTCTGGTAACGGGGTTCAGGCGTGAGGCTGGATGGCGTGCCCAGACTCCTGTCTACTTCTTAGAGGCCTGGGATGTAGGGCAGAGCCTGAAACATTTCTATATTGAAGAAAAGAACCCTAGAATAAAGAGTACAAGCCAATGAGATGGTAACAAGGAAGTCTGGCACAAGGCTTTCAGAGCGGGTGTCTTACACTTAGCTGTATTTGGGGAAACTCAGTCATCCATGCTTACAGGTCGCACTACTTCGTCACCAAGTGCAGTTAGCAAGTACTAGTTCCTTGGTGCTGTACATTAGCCTCCAGACAAACTAACTACAATGCTCCATCCAAACCTGCTCCTTGTTATACTTTAAATCCTAATATGAGTGTTACATACCTGCCTGCTATACCCTGGCAATGTACAAGTCATTTCCATCATGGGCCTTCTACGACTGGTTGAATGTTTCATCACTTATTTCCTCATCATAATTGCTCATGCTCAGCAAAGTTAAGTATGGGGTAGCTTATGTCAATTTGCCCAGTTTTGAGTCTTGACGTTTTAAAAGAGATTTACTGCTAATACATTAATTCCAAACTGGTGCTCTAGGAGTAAGAGGTCCACAAGGAGAATCACCTGACCACTGCTTTGTAATCTCATCATTGTACCGCAACTCCTCAACTCACTGTGTGCCATCTCTCTCGAGGTACATGTCCACAGCCAATAATCTCAGGTCCCACTTGTGACACTACCATTATAAATCAGGTACCACAAAGAAAGTGACGCATAACTCAAATGGATAAAGTCGAACATTGCCTGGCATCTGTAAAGCATGGCTGTGCCCTACCAGTGAAGCAAAAGAAGGGGTTTGAATTGGAGAATGTTAACCAGGTTTTGGGACAACTGTAAGTGTTTTTTCTTTCTCTTTTAGCGGAGAGAGCGGAGCTGGCAAGACTGTCGCTGCCAAGTACATCATGGGCTACGTGTCGAAAGTGTCCGGAGGAGGCCCAAAAGTGCAGGTATTTATCCCCACTGTAAACCTATTACATCAAAAGTGAAGAGTCAGAAAAGTGTTTGTAATACATATATATTATAGCATCAACGGTAAGGACTGTAGTAATGGTTCAGCCACACTTTCCAGTGAAAATGCATTTTTGTTTCGCTTATAACTTTGCTGCCTTTTGACAAATCAGCACGAACTTTGGCACAAAACTGGGTAAGTTGTGACATATGCAGTTTTGTGCAGATCCATGCAGGTAAAAAAGTTAAAGGGCGGGGGTTCAAGAAAAGATAAATGTCTCATTTTAGCTGCCATAAGAAATGTTGTTCTCCACTTCAGCACAAAACTTTGAAAAGCTATACCCCACACTTTGAAAATTTCAATCATGTAGGTTGGAAGCATGGCCAGGCCAAACCGTGTGCACAGACTCCCTTTGCAAGGTCTGGAAATATGGGCAGTGGCCTCGCATCTAACGTTAATGATCCTAAAAAAAAAAAAATACCCATAGGAATGCACAGAAAAAGGAGTAAAATAAAGTTAGGGCTAAGATCGTGCATACACTTTAACATTCATATGGTATAAGAGACTAAGAAATTCCATGAAAAAAAAAAAAGTTAGCAATGTTATGGGTCCAAAGCAAGACCTAAAAATCCCTAAAATTCATCTATTCTAATCAATTACACAAACCATAACTCAAACCTCTGCAGCTAAAACCGTTGCTAGCCCATAAATGGATTAGTATGGGCTCAGAGAATTATGATTTTTTTTTTAAAACATGTTAATATTTTATGAGGAAAATGATCACCGATTTACAGGATGTTTATGATTGTTGGTCCTCAGCCGGTTTGTTTGTCTTTTACTGTGACTGTTTTGTAAGTATTTTCCCTCTTGTCGGTCTGCCTGACCCGATTATGCACTCCTTGCCCCTTTTTACCATCCCCCCCTACCTTCCATGCCCCGTTTGATGTGTGTCTTGTCTATGCTATGTGCTAATAACCCATGTTATTGTGTATTCACTGTTTTTCTCCTATGTTCTACTTGGCTCCTGTAACTGATATAATTTTGTAACTTGTAACTCGCTGATCCTCCGGTAAAGCGCTTTGATACCTCCGGGTCTAGCCAGCGCTATATAAAACTCTGCAAATAAATAAATAAACCATAACTTATGCTTAAAGTTTGTCAGTGATATTCTACATCCATCTCCCCAAGTATGTTTTATGTTCCACTATTCCCAACACACTGTATGCCTACACCCCCACCCCTCAGTGTGGCCTACATCCAACCTCCTGTCGGCAGCACCTTGGTGGGTGATGAAGGGATACTAAACTGATACACCATCACAAAACTAAAATCACATTTCTTACATGACATCCCTGTCTCTCAAACACTTAAGGGGCATGTTCCGCTAGCCTCCCCAAAATATAATGTATGCGATTCCTAGATATTTTATAACAATCATTAAAATATGTGCAACAGTTATGCCAATACCAGGAAAACGGGGATTCGGGGCCTCCTCACCAGTCGGCTGGACTATGGCAACCCACTCTATGCAGGCACCACCAGCGAACTCTTGAAGACTCCAGACGATCCAGAATACAGCAGCCGGACTGACCCTCAACCTGCCCTAGAGAACCCACATCACCCAACACCAGAGAGACCTCCACTGGCTCCACATCCAGAAAAGATTCCAATTCAGGATACTGACCCACGCCTACTAAGCCCTCCATGACCAAGGACCTGCCTACATGAACCACCGCCTGAATTTCCACAAACCATCCAGGGACCTCAGCTCATCTCGCCTTCACGCAGATACTGCGTATCTTCCGCTGCCATACCAGAGGACACTCCTTTTCCCACCTCGCCGCCAAATCCTGGGACTCCCTTACCCTCCACCCCTGTAGGTCGCTCTGTCGCTGACAGACTTCAGGAAGGGACTCCAAACCTGGCTTTTCAACGAAGTCCCGCAGCACAGCGCCTGAATAACCTCATGGGTGATAAGCCGTGCTCTAGAAATTCTGATTGATTTTCCTGTGAGTGCTGTGGTCGTACATATGAGGAACTCTGTAGTACACCATCTTAGTAGTCCGACTTCACTATTACAAGAGGGAAAGAGGGCTGGCCATGATTTGACCTAAATGAATTGGCAAACATGGTGTGCGTTATCTGATGCCAGCCTGCTCATATGCATACAGTAATTTAGTATTCAAGATGCTGATAGTTCACCATTGTTTAATTTGTGGTCTATAATTCTGGGATGCTTACAAAGAGTTAAAAACAAGTTACAAACCGAGTTAGATCATTTGTGTGTTAAAGTGAGGTCACGGTGAAGGAAGTCAATGAATTATTTCCTATAAATTACATAAAATATTTTTATTTCACTTAAAAGCTTTCCATACCGGACCATTTCCTAGTAATTCCCAAGTAGTGGATGACTTATAAAGAAGAGTTTGCATACAATCCTCCTTCAAGTCGGATCGATAGGTAGTTAGTCTTTATCAATACACGTTGGTATGTACCACCTTCATTTTCCTGTTCATTGAAAGGATTTGTCATGTTGACTAATTCAGGCACACAGTAGCCATTCAGTTTGGGGAAATACGTTTCCTCCTTCGTTCGCTAGTTTGTTCATGACCATTCAAACCTCCACCCTATTTTCCTATGTTTCCTTTTCTTTCGTTTCCTTGTTTAACTTCCTTGTGTTATCAATTACATCACCCTTCATCCATGATTTGTTTGTTGTAAGTAACATGGTAACAAATGTCTCCCACAGCACGTTAAGGACATCATACTGCAATCCAATCCTCTCTTGGAGGCCTTCGGGAATGCCAAGACCGTCCGAAACAACAACTCCAGCAGATTTGTGAGTATTAACGTCCTCCTCCTTCTTCACTTGGATTAGTGAGGACCCCTAGTTTGTCTAGAATGTCCTCCCCACCCAACATTCATACCCTTTTCTTTCATGGCCTGAACTTGGCTCACAAAGCTTGTCTATCTGCCACCCACATTCAGTACAAGGATTCTAAAGTGTGTAACATTTCAAAAGGGAACAGAATGAAGGTTTAAAAGAAGATAGTAAAAGTATTCCTGATAAGTGATCCAGCCTAGAATGTTTAATCAGAGTTGTAAACCATGTCATTGCAAGTCCATTCTTGGCTGCAATGGTGTTGGCTACAAACATGAAGAATGCCCCCAGTATAATTAAGGGGAAGTTTAATCTAACCCTTTTGGACATTTTCGGGCCTACTGTGCAAAATCCAAGAATCAGACGGGCATTTTATTTTTTCCCCATGTAACATCCGCCACTTTCTTCCAACTAGCATCTAAATGAAAACAATTGGTAGCTGCTATCCCACTCACTCCGTGATATTCTCTTCCACAGTTAGATTGTGAAAGGGTCACATGATACTTTACTTTATGTTTACGCATTGGCATGATTGCCCCAAGGGATCCGGTGTTTCTTCCACACAAAATGTGTTGGAGAAAGATTTTGAATGCTAATTCCTGGCTTTCAGATGGAAAAAGTGACCGGTTACACTGACAAGAAAAAGTTGGGCTGGTTCTAGGATTTTGTGTTACGGGCCATTCCATGTACAAAAAAAAATGATGGGCAGCACGTCGCCCATTAAATCATACTTGCGTATATTTACAGGAGTGCAAACTGAGTTCAGATCTTTTAGATGAAACTATTGTGGTAAACGGTTGCAGGAGTATAGTAATGGTGTAGTTGAGCTATTTCCAAAGCGGAGACATCCATAGTATATGGGAGATTGAAATGGTCTTCTAGCAGCTTGTCAGTCATATGACAAACATACACTGTACCAGAAGTATTGCTGGGTGTTTCCAGTTTGAGCTTTATTAAGCACGTCCCTGTGTTTTTCAGGGTCACTAGTGTTTTTGTGCTGAATCTCCTTTTTTACTAGGCACGTTTGGTCTATTTCCCACAGATGTAAAAGGCCTGTCGATTTTAAGAAAGATCAGCAGCTTCTTTTCGGCTCGGAGGCCAATGGAATGGATCTGTGTGGCACCACGGGTGATTTTCCAGGCATTCTTGGTTAAACTCTGATTTAAAAGCTTGTCTATTCTAAGTATTGAAATTGTTGACTATAGTTGGAGCATCTGTTTGTTTAATTTTTATTGAAAGGGTGTTCTGATTTCTTTCAATCAATCGGGTATTTGTATAGCGCGGCTACTCAACTTAAGGGTCTCGAGGCACTGGGGGGTGACTGGGCAGGGGGGGCTGCTGGTTGAACTGGTTGGTGGATCGTTGGAAGAGCCAGGTCTTGAGGTCCTTCCTGAATTGGAACTTGGGTTATGGCTGAGAACTTTGGAGACAACTGGTAGAGGAGTTGGCCTAACGGCTAGGGCGCTCAACCTCGGACCTGGGTTTGAGTCTCTGTAACGACGCTAAACATCCTGTGATTCTGGGCAAATCACTAAATCTCCTCGAGCCTAACAAAAATGAATGTGTCCTCATGTAACGTAACTGGTGCAAAAATGAATGTGTCCTCATGTAACGTAACTGGTGCGATGTAAAGCGCTCTGATACCCGATTCGGGTCAAGTTCGCGCTATATAAAACTCTGCAAATAAAAACTGTAGTCAATTGAATATAAATCCTGATAGATATTCAGTCAACAATGCCTTGGGCTGCACAGTTGGGCTGCACAGACCTATCTCTAGGGAATAGCAGTTTGAAAATGCAAGAGTTGACAAAAAAACTTCATTAAAAATTGGAAAGGTTCCTTTGGGGGAATGGGTTAACCTCTTGATGCTGGAGATACTGAGTACCATCTTCATTTCAGAAAGTCTATTGCACTGGGCTCCAGGAAGCTATTATTAAAATTTGGAACATAAAACATAGATTAATCTTGGTTGAACCTTGGAGCAAGGCTTTTTATTTGAGAGAATGTATAGGGCTCCTCATTGGCATGTTTGATTATGAATATAAATGTGAAAGATGTCAAGATTCTGCTCAAATATCAGTGACTAGTCCTGCAGATTCTTATCCAACGGATGGAAGACCATACTATTGCCTTTGAGTTTAGCTGAAATCCAAATATGAAGCCGCGTAGAGGACCTATCTTTGGAACCCTGAGGTGCTTGATACATATCGTATCCCAGTTTATGACGGAACAAAAGTGACTATTTTGCGTGAATACATCTCACATTTAAGAAACTTTTAAAACGATGCCAGTGTGGGTCTTACGCTTGGGGGCTGCAATGCACTGCTCCAGTTACGAAGAGTGATACTCCTGTAATGTAACCCTTTCTAAAGGATTTTGTTCAATGAGGGTTGATCATGAGCCGGAATTCAGATAGATGTTAGTTTATATTTGAGACTATTTTGGATATGTTGCATGATGCTAATGTTGTACCACATTTTTCGATCCTTCATATGCACTCCTTGAATCTTCCTCAGGAAACCTGCCATTTGCCATTGTCTGTTGCTGAGGTTCAAAAGTTTGGACATTAAAAAATAACAATTTTGAAAAATGCCAAAATTATTTCTTAGACCAATTTCATCTTAGCATAGTCTCTGGTGGTAAGCCAGCAGGAGTTTAGTTTTAAATCTGTCAAGGTTGCAAATAGGTACAGGCTTATTTTGCCCTTTTTTATAATTGTTTTCCTTAATGCCTATTTCCTGAATTTAGTGGCCATTTCATTTATGATTAAGGGTGATAAGTTTCAGGTGTTTGACTAACGTGCCCTCGTTCCATTTTTTCGCCCCTTTCATCTTCAGGGAAAGTATTTCGAGATTCAGTTCAGCCGCGGTGGAGAGCCAGATGGAGGGAAAATATCCAACTTCCTGCTGGAGAAGTCGAGAGTGGTCAACCAGAACGCTGGTGAGAGGAGTTTTCACATTTACTACCAGGTAAGTAGAGCAGGATGACCAAAGAGAACTATAAGGTGGTTTTGAGTGGCTGGTAAACATGATGCTGCTCCAGGTGCTGTATGTAATAGCTGTTTTACAAACTACAAATAGTCAATAGTGCCCATTCAGTGTTTCCTGTAGGAATAGTTTAGTTTGTGGAATTTATGGGTAGGGGGTTCAAAACAAGCAACACTGAAATTTAACAGACCAGTATTTTGTTCATTAACACTACTCTACATTGTTTTATTTCTCACAATGCATTTTTTTAATCCTAAAGTTTTCCATGATAAAGTTATGAATATAATAAAAATTACTTCCTCAGACTAGAAAGAGTAACCGCATTGGACCGGTTGGGTTGGTTAGTGGTTTTGTTTCTAATCCTATATTGAATGGTTGACATTTGGTTCTTCCTCTGTGGCCTAATGAAAGTGAAGCACAGGATGGAGGTATTCAGACATATGCCATATACTTTTTTTTAATGACCAGAAAATGGCACACAGGAATTTAGGTGCCTCCTTTGGCTAGCTGTATGTGTAACCTGCAGGTCACAGATTTAAATCGGAAGTCACAAATATCCCAATGTACAATGTGTTTGTCAATTATTATTTTTTATTATTATTTACTTATTGCTCAACTGAAATGTTTCTGAATACATATTTCATGGGAATGAGTTCATGCCCAAGAATATTTTTCCCATAAATAAATCATGAGGACTAGCTCATTCCTAGGATTTAGGGATGCACCATCACACTAGTCTATCAGACTCCTTTCATTTTATATTTGAATATTTTTTCTTTTATGCTAATAATGACAAAAAACAGTTACTAACGTTTACTTCCGCTTCACTGTTTCTCACGCTCAGCTGTTGGAGGGAGTGACACCTGAGGAGCGGGAGAACCTGGGAATCACCACACCAGACTATTATTTCTATCTCAACCAATCCGCTTCGTACCGAGTGGATGACATGGACGACAAGAAGGAGTTTGTGGAGACACTGGTGAGGGGTAGTTGCTGACACATTACAGTTTTGATACCCAGGGACAACTATTTGACAGCCGCTGATTCTTCACTGTCTAGTTGCAGCACGTTTGTGTCAGCGGTCATGGGCCTTCAATGACCCGAAGCATTAATGGCACCTTAAAAAAACTCTATTATTTAACTCCACCAGACCAGGACTGGAGTCGCATCAGTGAAACAATAGGGTTTTCTGTGAAGTGGTTTCCCTGTTGGCCACATGGTGTTTGTTTAGAGGAGTTCAGTTTGGGTAGGTAACAGCTGGTAGCAGTGGACAGCTGTGGATCAAGAAGATTAGATTGAAAGCACAATTGGAGAGAGGTATAACAAAGGAGATCTGAGCTGGTGCAGGCTGTGCAGACAGTTAAACATTCAGTAGTTGCCGGGAGGGTGGGGAATGAAGTATACTGAGTATGGACAAGACTGAAAAAGCAGGTGGAAAAAGACGAGTAGGGATTGGAAGCAACTGAGAGGATGCTGGATACAGCAAAGTATTGGAAAGGGCTGCAAGGAATTTGAAGCAATTTAATGGGTGTAGCTTGTGAGTGCAAATTGGCAATGCACTGGTTTCTGTAGGGTTTGGAAGGATTCAGTGGTTGGTTCTGGGGGACTGGAAAGGTTGTTTAAGAACGGATCAGTGGGAGGCAGTTTTAGAAGGGAGTACAAGTGCTTTAAAGCAATCTGTGTAGCGTTGGAGCGGGTGTGAGTAGTTTTGGGAAAGAGAGGTGCATCAGGTGCTGTCAGGGAGGGATTGGAGGTGTTTCAGTCGCAGCCGGTGATCAGGTTGAGCGTTATAATGAACTGAACTGCTCCCCAAGCAGTTACTGCTTGGGGAGGTGCTAAGAGGGAATGGGAGGGTGCGAGAGGTAAAGGGGTGGAGGGGAATCAGTGGAAGGTGGTTTGAATAATGTTGTGGATTGAAAAACAGTCAGAGGATGTGATGAGTTGGAAGCAGTTTTGAGTGTGGTGTTGAAAGGAGTTGAATGGTTGGTTAGCAGGTGAAGGACAGGGTGTTGGGTTGAAAGGTGTTCATTGGGTTATGGCCGTGTTGAGTGATTGTGAGAAATTTAAAGAGAATAGGTCAGTGCTGCTGGTGGGGAGGGTTTGTAAAGGCCCGAGAGACACCAACTGCTGTGGATGAATATTAAGACAATGGGTGTGTGCTGGTGGTAGTTGAGGTATACGAAGAATGTTGTGGGTTATGGTGACCGGTCATAAGGGTATCTGTAGGTGGTAATGATCCCTTGAATGATAGACGGTGTCGTTGAGGGGTAGAAAAATGATGCAATGAATGCAGACGTTGACTAGATGAAGGATTGGGAAAACATTGGCTTCTGGTGGTGAAGTTTAAGAAGGGATTCTGTGTGTGGCGGTGAAAAGTTTGAGAGACTTGGTTGGTTCTTGTGTCAGTGGATTGAGTAAGTGATTAGAGGTAGAATTTTCAGATCCATCAAATCAGTGGGATGTAGTTTACCACCCTCTGTTTCTGAGAAGGCTCCTTTCTCTTATGTTTTTCAGGCTGCCATGCAGGTGGTGGGTCTGTCCACAGAAGATCAAACCTCAGTTCTGCAGATTGTGGCTGGAATCCTGCACCTTGGGAACATCACGTTCAAGGAGACTGGAAACTACGCTGTGGTGGAGAGCGAAGACTGTGAGTATATACGGTCAACCAGGGAACAGGGCTGGAAGTGAGCAATATGTGCCAATGGGGTGAGGGATGCCATTTCCTACCAAGTTGAGTGCAGGCTGATTGCATAATGTGGACCCGAAGCGTTGATAAATGGCTGTTCGCTCGAAGATGTTGATTTGCAAAGTTCGGCCTGTGCTTGACATGAAGGTTGCAGTTGGGCAGGATACCTATATTTTGATGCTTACACCACCCTTTTACATGGTGCATATGCACAATAAGCTTAGCCTGTCTCTCCGAGTCACATTCATAATGGACAAGCATTGGCAAAGTCAATAGGTCTGACATTCCTGTGATAAAACATGTAAACAGACAACACAAATGTTGTGGTGGTTGTAAAGGTGTTGATAATGGTTGGTGGTACAAGTGTTGATGGTAATGGTGGCAATAGAGGTGATGGTAATGAAGGTGGTGGTGTTGATGCTTGTGGTAATTAATGTTATTGATGGTGCTGATGGTATTGGTCATAATGCTCATCGTACTACTAACGGTGGTTTTAGTGAATGTGGTTGGTTGATAATATCCCATACTCGAGTTTTACAAAAAGCCTACTGCAGTAAAAGAAATTGAAAAAGGCTTTCTTTCTGTATACAGTGGATGGATGAGTAGAGAATGTGGGATGGATTTAAAGTGCATTGCTCAGTTTTAAAATAGTTCCTCATACATTGTAATGCATGCACTCCATAGGAGGCTAAGTGATATAACAAACAGCCACTAGCATGAGTGTGAGAGTAATACTCCACCGAGTGGAGCTGAAGCCCACTCTAGGTGTATTTTAAGGAACTGGTAAAGTGCCTCTTGCAGACAGATGCACTGTCAAGCCAGATCTAAAAAGTAGCTTTTAAAGATTTTGGTGGACTAGACCACAACATGTACATTCTCATTTGAGAACCAGAGGTGTGCTAGCTACAGTCAGAGTTTCTAGGAACATGCGCAGCCGACCAGATATATATATATATATATATATATATATATGTTGTGCCTGAATCCGTAAGGGCAGACATTTTTAAATGAAGTGCCGGAAGGGTAGAACTGTTTCAGACTAGACTATAAACACTCACTGACACTGGAGGTTGCATTTTGCTCCATTGAGATGTCAGATGCACATCTGCAAAAGAGGCATTAAACCGGCTTATGTTTATGACTAAAGCATCTTGGTAGAGGCCCATCTACACGTGTGAGCAGCGGTGTTGGTGAGGAGATGAAGTGCAACTGAAGCAGTGGCCAGTCACCAGGCCTCTATCACCCATTCCCCCGCCCTAAAACTCCCCCAAGATTGCATGTATGAAATGCAATGCAATATCCCTCCTTCCCAACAAAACAGTCCTGGCAACCCCCAAAAGCAGTTTTTTCACCACAAATTAAGACAACCTCCCATAACCTTTTTTGTAACCCTATTATGTCTTCACTGTCAGTGAGAAGGAAAAATCCCTCCTTGCTGTCCCTGGCGCACCCCTATGGAGATTCATTGTCCACCAACCCTCTGGCTAAACCGAGAACTTTTAAGATGTTCAGATCAGCATTGTGGATGTCAAGGAGGCTGCAATTGTTCTTTGCTCTTACAAGGAAGACACTTGCTGTGGTTGCAGCAATCTCCTAGGAGTGTTTCTTCTATGGTAATATCCATAAATGCTATGTACATTGGTCAATTTTCCTTTGAATGCCACGTTGTGTTAGCTCTCTAATATGTAGCGTAGAATGCTGAGTATTTTTCATATATGCATAACATTCTGTAGGCTTATTATAGTCCACCTTGTATAGCCTTTTCTTACCGGTCTTTCTCCAGGTATATCATGGTGTGAACAATTTTCTATCCAACAAAGAGCATTCTGTAGGAATGTGTCCTTCTGGTGTAGATAGGATTCTTTAATCCTTCTTCATGGAGGTGCACAGCTTAACTATCCATGGTCATAGGTTAATTATCGACCTGGAACTTATTTCTGGGAGGCAAATTTAGTCTCTGTAATGCACACCATTCTGGATCTATTTTCCAGCCCACCATTTTAGGAGCAAAGTTACCTGTGGTACAGTATTCTATGTTCTGTTTACTTCCTGTCCCCAGATTAGCTGTGTTTAGTTCCTGACACAGCATACAGAGGTAAGTGGTGCAATAATCTTTGATTTCACAATCCTCGCAATGCTATGTTTTTCTGACATTATGTTTTGGTACCACTTTTCTCAAGAGACGATTTTAAGAGGATACTTCACCTTCCATAGTCTTTGGGGTAAACAGTCTGTGCACATTACCCTATGGCATTAAGAGTTTTTGTACAGCACTAAAATAAGTTTGCTTACTTTAAAATAAAAGTGCATTATGGTCATTTGACAGTTTGGGAGCACTACAAACCTGACAATTTAATTCTAAAGAGGCTGATTTTTTTTTAAACACATTTTTATTACGTTTGCGTCAACATTACAAAAAAAAAAGTTACAAGTAAAGACAAAAAGGGTATTCAGCCTAGTCCACCGCTCATGGTACCAGGTGACAATAAGTATGACAATAATCTATGACCAAACCGAAGTATTAAAGCATCCATGGATCCTGTCCTGCATTTCTCTCTGAGTTCTGTATCCATAAATCCATACTTCATTCCTCCTATATTGCATTCACAGGACTAATCAGATCCAGAACTGGCCTTCAATAGTAGCATCATATATACATAAGCTTCACAGTGTAGTGTAGAGCGTGACTAGCCTTATTCTGTTTTTTGGCAGTTCTGGCCTTTCCAGCCTACCTGTTGGGGATCAACCAGGAGGGCCTGCGTGAGAAACTGACTAGTCGGAAGATGGACAGCAAATGGGGAGGAAAATCGGAGGTGATCGACGTTACACTTAATGCAGAGCAGGCCAGCTTTACGCGAGATGCCCTTGCCAAGGCCCTCTACACCCGGCTGTTTGACTTCCTGGTTGATGTGAGTTACACAGCAGCACATGTTCATTACACTTGTTTGGTTAGATTGTAGCTGTTTCATCAGGGCTGTCTGGTGCTAGATTAGATACTTTCAGGTCAGTTGCAACAATGCTGTGGTTAATAGTGATTTACTCAATGTGTTGAAGAAATGCATAAATGCATTTTCTTCTGGGTGTTTTATTTTGGTATATGCAAATTGAAGTTTCTCTGAAGAACATACTTGCACACAAAGAGGGAAGTAGCAGATCTAAAGAAAGCTTTGTGTGCAACATGTGTATTAAAAGGCAAGACATCTGCAAGAGAAGAGGAGTTCATACCACATTTCAAGCCCTACCTGATTTTCAGAAACGCCCTAGCTCTTAGATGAGTGGCCGTTTTTCTAAAAGTCTATTAAGTTTTTGCCTGCTGTTGTCTGGGAAGCTTCTGTGATCTAGATATTCTGTAATGCGATTCACGCCTGCTCTTCCCTTTCCCCTAATATTGCATAGCTTCTCTTTCAATCCTGTCCTGCACACTCATTCTTTCCAGGCCATAAATAAAGCCATCCAGAAGGACCTGGAGGAGTACAACATTGGCGTCCTGGACATTTATGGCTTCGAGATCTTCCAGGTATGGCAACTACTTTTAGCCAACAATTTAATTGCAGATACAGCGGAGGTGTTGGTGCAACTTAAGGGTACTAATTCTGCAGGGCTGGTTGATCCTTCCAAGGTTAATGGATATATTATATTTATTTGGGTATTGGCTACATATGAAATAATGTGGCTTTCAGTGCCTTACGAAATGGAAGATATTGACTAGGCCAACACACTAACTGGGCGTCAATGTCCCCAAACTTCAGAGTTTCCACTGCCTGCCAATGCCATGTCCACATATGCCCATTGGGCTGTGGCAGCAACAGATTTAAAGACTAGGGAAATGGTGAGAGAAAAAGAAGGAAGAACTAGCTGATGAAAGAAGGAGGGTAGACATCCAGAGAAAACTGAGTGGGCAAGAGAGGCGAAGTTGGAAAGAGAATAATTTAGCCAGCTGATAGATGAGAGAAAGAAGGGGAGAAAAGCATTGCGGAAATGGAAATAGAATAGTAAAGCAGAAAAAGGAGTTAATGAGGGTGAGGAACATAAACATGTATAGGGAACAAGAAAGGGAGAAGGTGAAAAAGGAGATTTGGAAAACAAAGTCAGATAAAGAAATAAGGATATAATGACCTGCAGAATAGATGTCTGTTGGGAGAGAAGGAATTAAAGTGAAGCTCTGAGAAAAAGCAATGCGACGTGAAAAGGAATAAACAGTCTAAGACGACATATGAGTGTAAGAGAGGGTTAAGTAAGTAAATGACGGAGAGAGAACAGTGGAACAGACGAAACGAAAGGTGGTGGATATACAAGAAACATGGAGTGAAAGAGTGAAAAAAGATGTTTACTGGTTTGCATTTTAAAGATTCCCTACTATATTAGATACAGAGTGCTGTGAATCTGACCTCTAACCCGCTTCTTTTGTTTCCTATAGAAAAACGGGTTTGAGCAGTTCTGTATTAATTTTGTGAACGAGAAACTTCAGCAGATCTTCATTGAGCTAACACTGAAAGCAGAGCAGGTGAGGAGGGCATTGCAGCAGCGACATCTGCTGTGGTGTACATTTTACCTGTTTGGGGAGGAGTTCCTAAGGTTTATCATAGACCACCACAATCAAGGTTTCAGGATATATACCTTTTATTGTGCTTTCCTTTCACAAACTTAACTTATCAAAGCCACACTCCTATTATGATTATGGCATGCAGGGTTTCTTATCTGGAAATAAAATATTTCCCATTGGTCTCTTGATTGGGCTCAATGCAGACTTCACATTTCAGCGGAACCTGGCTCTAAAACGTTGAAAAGGGGTGTCAAATGTCAGTCTCTCAATGTGTTGCAAGGCCCATGCGCTTCCGGAGAGTCCACAAGATAGAAATAATCCCAGGAAGGAGCATGTCCGTAACTTAAAGCAGCTTGTGTGTGGGGCAAAGAAATATTGCAAAACATGTGGGAAGCCGAGCCGCTCGTTCGAAATAATGCTAAAGATGGTCTGCCCAGTTAAAGCTCTATGATTAAAGCAATGCACCTTACCACAGGACCTTAAAGGTAATGCAAGACATGAATCCACATTTGTTGAACTGTAATAGTAATAATGTCAAGGCCAAGGGAAGGATGAAGACAGTTGGACCCGAATGCCATTGAGCAAGGAGGTACATGGCTTGAGTCTAGATGGGCCCAATGCTTCTTCTCATCTGTTGTCCACTGCATAAGTATCTGTAGAAACAGTGGCACCACAAACATCTCTAGAAGGAATCATGCGTTTAATTTTTCTTTTAGGAAGAGTACGTGCATGAGGGTATCAGATGGACCCCCATTGAATATTTCAACAACAAAATCGTGTGCGACCTTATTGAGAATAAAGTGGTGAGTTTAGTACTTCTGCACTAAGAAGACTATCTTTATCTTCGAATGTAGTAATACTCAGTAAACATCTCCTGTTTAAGTTACTGGACTGTGTAGTGTCAGCTGTTTCACGCAGATGGGGCTCTTTGCATTCACAGCCGCTCGCCACACAGCCCTGGTGCTGGTTGGTGATACGATCTTCGAGCCGCACTCTTGTGGTTTGCCATTTACATTAACAGAAATGAGGCGTGTAACCCAGACTGCTCCTTTGCTGTTTTTGTTTTGCAGAGCCCCCCTGGTGTGATGAGTATCTTGGATGATGTGTGTGCCACCATGCATGCCAAGGGAGAAGGTGCGGACCAGACCCTTCTGCAGAAGCTTCAGATGGCCATTGGCACGCATGAGCACTTCAACAGCTGGAACAAAGGCTTCATCGTCCATCACTATGCTGGCAAGGTAGGGAAGCCAACGTTGTGAATGAGGAAAGCTATCACTGCATGGTTGGTGGGTAACAGAAGCATGCTGGGGAAGCAAACCTGGGCAAGGACGTAGTGTCCGTATTTGCAAGATAGGCAAGCCATTGTAGGCAACTAGCCAGACAGTCAAGCAAATTATGTTCTAGGATTTAACAGCCAGGCATTTGCCTGTCTCTACCCAAAACCCTGTATCACCAGAATATTTGGATAATGGGGATCCTTTTGCACACTTGAATGTGGGAGACATGCCTTGCTAATGTACTGCATACAAAAGCTCTTCCTCCACCCTTATTTGTGTGTACTCTCCATAGTTATAGCAAATACCTACACATTTCTCCTCCTGACTCTCCCCTGTCCCTATCCTTCCACCAGTCCCCTTTTCTACCTTCCACTGAGAGATCAAGCAGTCATGTGCCCAACTAGGCAACCTCTAGCTACTACAATCTGCTCCATCCTCCTCGAAGTCTCTGCAGCCTTTGAAACTATCAGTCACAACATTCTCTTCACAACTCTGTTGTCGGGCATCGTTGGGGCCGAACTCTATGGTTTCTCTCATCTTGTGGCCTGTTCCTAGCCTGTGTCCTACAGAAGTGTAGTTCCTCTTGCCCAATGCTCCAGAAAACAGATTTTTAGGTCTCGCCTGTCGATGCGCATGCGCATCGAGCTTGCGAGACTATAGGGGCTTAAACAGTCTTTAACCAACTTGCAAGGAATCGTGGCGATTCCTTGCAGTGCCCGTGAAATTCAAGCTTAATGCGCATGTGCATTGAGCTTAAAAGCGCGTGCACATGCCCCCAGCCGCCTGTTTGCATGTATTTTCCCTCAGCCGCACTCCTCCCACACCCCCGCTCCGCCCCCTCCCCTGCCTGCCGTGTCGCATTTCTTCAGTTCCCTTAGCCGCACTCCAGGCCCCTGCTGCTTTCACACCCTCATGCCGCTCTCCCCGCTCCGCCCCCTCCCCTGCCCGCCGTGTCGCATTCATCCCCCCTCCCCTTCGCTGCCTTCCCTCCGTCTTCCCTCCCACAGGCAACAAGAGGCTAGTTCACGACGCGCGTCCACATCACAGCCATCAGCCTCCCTCCCGCGGGCAGCTTGGCCTCAGGTATTCACCCCAGCGCGACTTCTCCTCCCCCCTAATTACATGCCTGCTGTTTACTTCTTTCACGGCAGCTCTCTCGCACATCAAAGGCTGCCCCCACGCCTCGCAACAGACTTCATTGGAATGCGCTCTATGCATTCTCCCCTCCCTTTCAGCCTCGTTCCCAGCTCCAAGCCGGACCCTCCTTTCTCACCTCCTCTTTCTTTATTTACAGGGAGAACTTGTATTTTTCCCCGAGGCAACCAGTTCTGACACACACCAACTTAGAGCTTGACTTATACTGACGCTGTCACCCCAGCAGACATGCAAGCATCAGACATCCACAAGCATCAGACATATATATTCGCCCACTCTGCTTCAGTCGCCCACTCTGCTTCAGTCGCCCACTCTGCTTCAGTCGCCCACTCTGCTTCAGTCGCCCACTCTGCTTCAGTCGCCCACTCTGCTTCAGTCGCCCACTCTGCAAATTGATGAATGTTATGCCATTTTCATAGACATAAACAACTTTTAGGACGGAAAAAAAAAGGGGGTCTACGGAGTAGTGCATCAGATACGTTACACACAAAATATACTTCCCAAAAGTGCATGTCTTCTCATGATACTGTCACGCAACGCCACTCACCCACGCAACGCCACTCACCCACGCAACGCCACTCACCCACGCAACGCCACTCACCCACGCAACGCCACTCACCCACGCAACGCCACTCACCCACGCAACGCCACTCACCCACGCAACGCCACTCACCCACGCAACGCCACTCACCCACGCAACGCCACTCACCCACGCAGCGCCACTCACCCACGCAGCGCCACTCACCCACGCAGCGCCACTCACCCACGCAGCGCCACTCACCCACGCAACGCCACTCATCCACGCAACGCCACTCATCCACGCAACGCCACTCATCCACGCAACGCCACTCATCCACGCAACGCCACTCATCCATTTGCAAAACGAAAAATGTCAAACTCTTCTATTGCGAGACCTATTGCATTTTCTAAAAGTCAATTTCCCTGCTAATATAATTTTCTCCATGTATATTGATGAACATTCACACTACATGTGTGGATAATCGCTGAGCATTGTAGCTTCACTTGAAGTAGGAACACAGCTATTAATTTAGTAATTCATCACTCGAAGATCCAGTCCCGGAACAGTACGTTGATGTCAGATAATGTCTTTATACAGCAATTAAGCAATGATGTCTGCTGAATGGGTATTTCAGAGGCAATGAAACGCTGCCAAGGATGATTAAGCAGCAAGTGCAGCTGACGTGTTAAATCAGCATTTAAAGATGTTAGGTTTCAATCTGTTGCAATAGAGTAAACATGCCAGCTATAATTCGATGAGCCACTTCACATAGGATGGACAGACAGATAAATAAATATATACATATATATAGATAGATAGACAGACAGACAGACACGCAGGTGGTACGGTAGGTATTCAGAAAGATAGAGCTGAATGGAAGGATAAGTGGAAGGCTGTATGGACAGGTTCGGATTGGATGCTGGTGGCTTTCAGCTCCCTCTGCTTCATCAAACTATTATACTCGTACTAAAACAACATGTGTTTACCCTTTCACCGCCTCCAACAACAACCTCTTCTTCCTTCAAGCACCTGCAAAATATGGTCTTTAATAGGCTCACTCACAACCCAACAACCAACAGCAGATCAATGATTGACCTTGATTTAAGCAGTAAGCCATGTGGTTCCAAATCTGATGGGGTCTATATTGTGTGCCTGCACTATACTCTTTGTGTGGAGACGTCCTCCGACATGTTATCTTTCCAAAGTCAAACAACCCATCATTATGCCAGGCCCAAACCAAAGAATAAAAAATATAGCAATGTGTGTCCCTATCTGTTCTAAACATATTAAGAGCTTTATAGTTGGTAGTGAAACTATACAAGTGTTTAATTTAGGGTTGATGACGTGTCAATTATTTTCTTGTTCTTGAAATTTATTTAATTCAGAGGGCATCTTGGAGATGGATGAATACCATGTGTCGACATAATTATTTCAGATTTTGAAAATCCATGGGGGTAAATTTCGAAACAATATGAAGCTCAAGTGTGTTTACTTATCAAATTTTTATTTTAATAAGTTAAAGAAATGCATCCATTAAAATATAAAACCTTAACACAGTAAAGTAATTTACATTTCTAATGGCTAATTGAACAAACTCTGCTTCAGTCACCCACTCTGCTTCAGTCGCCCCCTCTGCTTCAGTCGCCCCCTCTGCTTCAGTCGCCCCCTCTGCTTCAGTCGCCCCCTCTGCTTCAGTCGCCCCCTCTGCTTCAGTCGCCCCCTCTGCTTCAGTCGCCCCCTCTGCTTCAGTCGCCCCCTCTGCTTCAGTCGCCCCCTCTGCAAATTGATGAATGTTATGCCATTTTCATAGACATAAACAACTTTTAGGACGGAAAAAAAAGGGGGTCTACGGAGTAGTGCATCAGATACGTTACACACAAAATATACTTCCCAAAAGTGAGCTACAGCATGCAAGGATGTTGATCAGGCTTCAGGCCAAAAAGCAAAAATCATTCGTACAATATTACACCAACAAAACAAAAAAAAATATGTGGCAGGAAGCGAGGACGAGGATGTACAAACACAAAAGTGAAACAGCCAACTTTTGATTGGGGCAATAAACAAGCACTATTCATCCGGGGAATGGGACGGATTAAACACAATGGTCAAGAGTTACACAAAAAGCCGTACGCATATAACAATAGCAGTTATTCACACGGAATTACATCAAATATAAGAAACATATTACGCAACTTGGATTCAGCGCTAACAGCATCAATAAACATTACATAGGTCTCTTAGCTTCACAAAACAAATGTGAGCTACAGCATGCAATGATGTTTATCAGGCTTCAGGTCACAAAACAAAAATTATTCGGACAATAGAACACCAACAAAACAACGAAGAAATATCTGGCAGGAAGCGAGGACGAGGATGTACAAACACAAATGTGAAACAGCCTATTTTTTATTGGGGGAATAAATAAGCATTATTCACCCGGGGAATGGGACGGATTAAACACAATTGTCAAGAGTTACACAAAAAGCCGTACGCATATAACACGAGCATTTATTCACACGAAATTACATCCAATATACCCAAAAAAATGTTTCCCTACTCTACAGTAATGTGGACATAAGTCAAAATTCTGATAGCAACATGGAGAAAGCATATATAACAAGACAATATTGCTTTAAAAATACATCGTAACACAAAGCGGAGACATTGCATTAATTATTAAAGAAGAGGAAGTATCACAAACCACAGCACGAAATTTACATACACATCAAAATAAAAAGCTATACAAACATACATTTAATAATAACTGAAATAACATAAAGGAAAAGATGAAACAATATAAATTATTCACGCAGATATACAACATACTACACAATTACACACAAAAAAAAACTTCTCTAATTATTAACACAACTACTAACCAAAAACAACCATTTTAAAAATTAGATCTGAACAATAGGATACAATGCATTACATACATAAAGAGCCGACAATTCAAAATAAACATCCTTCGTTGCAAAACAAAGACACTACTATGCCAATAAAACTAATAGGAAACAACAAATCGAATAATTCATAACACCATACACACACAAAACAAACAACAAATAACAACTTACCTGTCGAACGATGCACGGAACAGACAACGAAGCCAACACTCCTTACACGGGACCCGCTTTCAACAATATGGGGATTTCCAATTAGACGCGAGTAAATTGTTACGCAACGTGAGAGGATTTTGAAATCTCATTGGCTGACACGGACGTCAATCAAAATAGTACGGGATTCCAAATAAAAACTAGAACGCTATAACTTAAATACGTTAATATAATTATGGGACAGTCACACAAGCACACACACCACAATCACACAAATACACAACACACAAACACCCTCACACACCCTCACCCTCACACACCCTCACTCACACCCACCCTCACCCCCCCACCCTTACAACACACTCACCCTCACTAACCCTCACACACACACCCTCACCCACCACCACCCTCACTCACACACCTTCACACCCTCAACCTCACACATCCTCACTCACCCTCACACCCTCACACACCCTCATTCACCCTCATGACCTCAACCACACACCCTCACACGCCCCCACCCTCACACACCCCCACCCTCACACACACCCGCCCTCACACACTCTCACACATCCTCACACACCCACACACATTCTCAATAAGCCTCACACCCTCACCCACCCTCACTCACCCTCACCCTCACTCACCCTCAACCCCTCACCCTCAATCACCCTCACCCACCCTCACCCTCAATCACCCTCACCCTCACTCACCCTCAACCCCTCACCCTCACTCACCCTCACCCTCACTCACCCTCAAACCCCCACCCTCACTCACCCTCACCCTCACTCACCCTCAACCCCTCACCCACCCTCAACACCTCACCCTCACTCACCCTCACTCACCCTCACTCACCCTCACTCACCCTCACTCACCCTCACTCACCCTCCCTCACCCTCACTCACCCTCACTCACCCTCACTCACCCTCACTCACCCTCACTCACCCTCACTCACCCTCACTCACCCTCACTCACCCTCACCCACCCTCACTCACCCTCACCCACACCCTCACTCACCCTCAACGCCTCACCCTCACCCTCACTCACCCTCAACGCCTCACCCTCACCCTCACTCACCCTCAACCCCTCACCCTCACTCACCCTCAACCCTTCACCCTCAACCCCTCACTCACCCTCACTCTCACTCACCCTCACTCACCCTCAACCCCTCAGCCTCACCCTCACTCACCCTCACCCTCACTCACCCTCACCCTCACTCACCCTCAACCCCTCACCTACCCTCACCCTCACTCACCCTCAACCCCTCACCCTCACTCACCCTCACCCTCACTCACCCTCACTCACCCTCAACCCCTCACCCTCACTCACCCTCAACACCTCACCCTCACTCACCCTCAACCCCTCACCCTCACTCACTCACACCCACACTCACCCTCTACGCCTCACCCTCACTCACCCTCAACCCCTCACCCTCACCCTCACCCCCTCAACCCCTCACTCACCCTCACCCTCACTCACCCTCAACACCTCAGCCTCACCCTCACTCACCCTCACCCACCCTCAACCCCTCACACTCACTCACCCTCACTCTCACTCACCCTCACCCTCAACCCCTCACCCTCAACCCCTCACCCTCAACCCCTCACCCTCAACCCCTCACCCTCAACCCCTCACCCTCAACCCCTCACCCTCAACCCCTCACCCTCACCCTCACTCACCCTCACTCACCCTCACTCACCCTCACTCACCCTCACTCACCCTCACCCACACTCACCCTCACTCACCCTCAACACCTCACTCACCCTCTACCCCTCACCCTCACCCACCCTCAACCCTTCACCCTCAAGCCCTCACTCACCCTCACTCTCACTCACCCTCACTCACCCTCAACCCTTCAGCCTCACCCTCATTCACCCTCACCCACCCCCTCACCCTCACTCACCCTCAACCCCTCACCCTCACTCACCCTCACTCACCCTCACTCACCCTCACCCACACTCACCCTCACTCACCCTCAACCCCTCACCCTCACCCTCACTCACCCTCAACCCCTCACCCTCACTCACCCTCAACCCTTCACCCTCACTCACCCTCAACCCCTCAGCCTCACCCTCACTCACCCTCACTCACCCTCAACCCCTCACCTACCCTCACCCTCACTCACCCTCAACCCCTCACCCTCACGCACCCTCAACCCCTCACCCTCACTCACCCTCACTCACCCTCAACCCCTCAGCCTCACCCTCACTCACCCTCACTCACCCTCACTCACCCACACTCACCCTCACCCTCACTCACCCTCAACGCCTCACCCTCACTCACCCTCAACTCCTCACCCTCACCCTCACTCACCCTCACCCTCACTCACCCTCAACCCTTCACCCTCAACCCCTCTCACCCTCACTCTCACTCACCCTCACTCTCACTCACCCTCACTCTCACTCACCCTCACTCACCCCCCACCCCTCACCCTCACTCACCCTCAACCCCTCACCCTCACTCACCCTCAACCCCTCACCCTCACTCACCCTCAACCCTTCACCCTCACTCACCCTCAACCCCTCAGCCTCACCCTCTCACCCTCACCCTCACTCACCCTCAACCCCTCACCTACCCTCACCCTCACTCACCCTCAACCCCTCACCCTCACTCACCCTCAACCCCTCACCCTCACTCACCCTCAACCCCTCACCCTCACTCACCCTCAACCCCTCACCCTCACTCACCCTCAACCCCTCACCCTCACTCACTCTCACTCACCCTCACTCTCACTCACCCTCACTCTCACTCACCCTCACTCACCCTCAACCCCTCACCCTCACTCACCCTCAACCCCTCACCCTCACTCACTCTCACTCACCCTCACTCTCACTCACCCTCACTCTCACTCACCCTCACTCTCACTCACCCTCACTCACCCTCACCCCTCAGCCTCACCCTCACTCACCCTCACTCACCCTCACTCACCCTCAACCCCTCACCTACCCTCACCTACCCTCACCTACCCTCACCTACCCTCACTCACCCTCACTCACCCTCACTCACCCTCACTCACCCTCACTCACCCTCACTCACCCTCACTCACCCTCACTCACCCTCACTCACCCTCACTCACCCTCACTCACCCTCACTCACCCTCACTCACCCTCACTCACCCTCACTCACCCTCAACCCCTCACCCTCAACCCCTCACCCTCACCCTCACTCACCCTCAACCCCTCACCCTCACGCTCACTCACCCTCAACCCCTCACCCTCACCCTCACTCACCCTCACTCACCCTCAACCCCTCACCCTCAACCCTTCACCCTCACACCCTCAACCCTTCACCCTCCACCCTCACTCACCCTCACTCTCACTCACCCTCACTCACCCTCAACCCCTCACCCTCACTCACCCTCAACCTCACTCAACCTCACTCACCCTCACTCACCCTCACTCACCCTCAACCCCTCACCCTCACTCACCCTCAACCCCTCACCCTCACCCTCACTCACACTCAACCCCTCACCCTCACCCTCACTCACCCTCAACCCCTCACCCTCACCCACCCTCAACCCCTCACCCTCACCCTCACTCACCCTCAACCCCTCACCCTCACACCCTCAACCCTTCACCCTCAACCCCTCACTCACCCTCACTCACCCTCACTCACCCTCAACCCCTCACCCTCACTCACCCTCAACCTCACTCAACCTCACTCACCCTCACTCACCCTCAACCCCTCACCCTCACTCACCCTCACTCACCCTCACCCACCCTCACTCACCCTCACTCACCCTCACCCACCCTCACCCTCACCCACACCCACCCTCACCCTCACCCACCCTCACCCTCACCCTCACCCACACTCACCCTCACCCACACTCACCCTCACCCACACTCACCCTCACCCACACTCACCCTCACCCACACTCACCCTCACTCACCCTCAACCCCTCACCCTCACTCACCCTCAACCCCTCACCCTCACTCACCCTCAACCTCACTCACCCTCAACCCCTCAGCCTCACCCTCATTCATCCTCACCCTCACCCACCCTCAACCCCTCACCCTCACTCACCCTCACTCACCCTCAACACCTCACCCTCACTCACCCTCACCCTCACTCACCCTCAACACCTCACCCTCACTCACCCTCAACCCCTCACCCTCAACACCTCACCCTCACTCACCCTCAACCCCTCACCCCCTCACCCTCACTCACCCTCAACCCCTCACCCCCTCACCCTCACTCACCCTCACCCCCTCACCCTCACTCACCCTCAACGCCTCACCCTCAACCCCTCACCCTCACTCACCCTCAACCCCTCACCCTCAACCCCTCACCCTCAACCCCTCACCCTCACTCACCCTCACAACACATATTGTGTTACAATAGGTGTCACATTTGCGAAAGATAAAACTATTGGCATTGTAAATAATAAAGCTATTATTGCTCTATTTTAAAAACAAGCACATACATAAAAAATGTGTCCTTTACAATACCAATAGCTCAAACTTTCCTAATACGAGACATATTGCATTGCTGTGCTTCTCTCCCCTGCTGCACTCTCCTGCTCTCTAATAGCTCAAACTTTCCTAATACGAGACATATTGCATTGCTGTGCTTCTCTCCCCTGCTGCACTCTCCTGCTCTCTAGAGATGTAGCATAACGACGAGAGCTGCCATATAAGTCACGTAAATACAAAACATGTTGCATTCCAAATGCTATCGGTGTCACATTCGCGAAAGTTATAACTATTGGGATTGTAAATGACAAAGCCATCAATTTAGCAATTTTAACAACGAAAAAATAAATAAAATATGTCATTTACAAGACCAATAACTACAACTTTTCTAATGCGAGACCTATTGCATTCCAACCCCACTCACGCAAGCCACTCATCCACGCAACGCCACTCATCCACGCAACGCCACTCATCCACGCAAACGCCACTCATCCACGCAACGCCACTCATCCACGCAACGCCACTCATCCACGCAACGCCACTCATCCACGCAACGCCACTCATCCACGCAACGCCACTCATCCACGCAACGCCACTCATCCACGCAACGCCACTCATCCACGCAACGCCACTCATCCACGCAACGCCACTCATCCACGCAACGCCACTCATCCACGCAACGCCACTCATCCACGCAACGCCACTCATCCACGCAACGCCACTCATCCACGCAACGCCACTCATCCACGCAACGCCACTCACACACGCAACGCCACTCACACACGCAACGCCACTCACACACGCAACGCCACTCACACACGCAACGCCACTCACACACGCAACGCCACTCACACACGCAACGCCACTCACACACGCAACGCCACTCACACACGCAACGCCACTCACACACGCAACGCCACTCACACACGCAACGCCACTCACACACGCAACGCCACTCACACACGCAACGCCACTCACACACGCAACGCCACTCACACACGCAACGCCACTCACACACGCAACGCCACTCACACACGCAACGCCACTCACACACGCAACGCCACTCACACACGCAACGCCACTCACACACGCAACGCCACTCACACACGCAACGCCACTCACACACGCAACGCCACTCACACACGCAACGCCACTCACACACGCAACGCCACTCACACACGCAACGCCACTCACACACGCAACGCCACTCACACACGCAACGCCACTCACACACGCAACGCCACTCACACACGCAACGCCACTCACACACGCAACGCCACTCACACACGCAACGCCACTCACACACGCAACGCCACTCACACACGCAACGCCACTCACACACGCAACGCCACTCACACACGCAACGCCACTCACACACGCAACGCCACTCACACACGCAACGCCACTCACACACGCAACGCCACTCACACACGCAACGCCACTCACACACGCAACGCCACTCACACACGCAACGCCACTCACACACGCAACGCCACTCACACACGCAACGCCACTCACACACGCAACGCCACTCACACACGCAACGCCACTCACACACGCAACGCCACTCACACACGCAACGCCACTCACACACGCAACGCCACTCACACACGCAACGCCACTCACACACGCAACGCCACTCACACACGCAACGCCACTCACACACGCAACGCCACTCACACACGCAACGCCACTCACACACGCAACGCCACTCACACACGCAACGCCACTCACACACGCAACGCCACTCACACACGCAACGCCACTCACACACGCAACGCCACTCACACACGCAACGCCACTCACACACGCAACGCCACTCACACACGCAACGCCACTCACACACGCAACGCCACTCACACACGCAACGCCACTCACACACGCAACGCCACTCACACACGCAACGCCACTCACACACGCAACGCCACTCACACACGCAACGCCACTCACACACGCAACGCCACTCACACACGCAACGCCACTCACACACGCAACGCCACTCACACACGCAACGCCACTCACACACGCAACGCCACTCACACACGCAACGCCACTCACACACGCAACGCCACTCACACACGCAACGCCACTCACACACGCAACGCCACTCACACACGCAACGCCACTCACACACGCAACGCCACTCACACACGCAACGCCACTCACACACGCAACGCCACTCACACACGCAACGCCACTCACACACGCAACGCCACTCACACACGCAACGCCACTCACACACGCAACGCCACTCATCCAACAACTGCTCAATCAAATGTTGAATCATCCATCCCCTCCTTGCCATCTTCTTCTTTGACATGACCCAGCTGAACACACTAGTCCACAGCATGATGAGCCTGTGCAAAGTACTATTTTGGGATTGGAAATCTATCTTAGAATTACATTCAGTGCATCATCCTACCATCCTTTGAGCCTACTCAGACTGCTTCCAGCCCCTTATAAAACTTCTATAATGTGTTACTTGCACCTTGTTCAAAGCTCCTACAGATAAACAATGTAGGTGGTTGGCTTTCAGCATTGATGTTTAGTTTCTGAATGTGGTACCCAACTCTTTCTTACTTTATCCCTCCTTTATTGTGCAGTAAACCTCTTGCAACAACCTTTGTTGTGTAGAAGATCAATGATGAGGAATAACGTATATGGCAGCCTCTGCTCTCCTTAGTTTGTATATTAGGGCGGAGGGGCTTCTAAGTTGCCCATTGCCCATGGGCTAACCAGTGGTGGTTGTGTCGTTGGCTGTGTGACACCTGCACTTGCTGGGCTGCTATTTCTATATTTGCAAGAGGGTGTATTGTTTTTATGTGCCATTGCTCAAAGGAGAGACCACAGATGAAATTACAGCTAAGATTCCATCTAAGCAGTAATTTCATCTGTGTTCTCATTCTGAAAACATCTCTGTGGTTATGCCTAAGTAGGTTCTTAATCAGACAGAAAACCTTCATATAGTTCCCTATGCCTAAGGAAGTCTGGCATCTATTATAATATGGGCTCACCTCCGTGAACCAGCTTTTGATCTTTACCGGTGTATAGTAAATACTAAATGTTGAAAAATACAGAGAACGTCTCGCGTTCGTCCAATGCAATAAAGTGTGTATATTCACCCATATTTGCTGGAAGGGCTTTCTGGTGCTCTTTATTCCTGCAATATGACACTATCGGTCATGCTGATCGAGACCTGCCTCCCCTGAAGATTAAAGCGCCATATGTATCCAGCCTTTTTTGTCTTCGCAAATGGCCGATTCACAGAATCAGCAGTTTGCGAACCCAAAAACATGCTTTTCAGATGTAGCAAACCCTTTTTTGCGATTCAGTAACCTGTTACCAAATCGCAAAATGGTTTGCGATTCGCAATTTGGACGAAGCGTGTCTAGGGCGTACCTTCAAAACAGCGAATCCTAATGGTATGTATGAATGTTTTGTGACCGTGGATGCGGTCGCAAACAATTTGCATTTTACCACCTACTTCAAGTAGGTGGTAACCCATTCGCAAATGGGAAGAGGGACTCTTAGGGACTCCTTACCCTTTGTGAATGTTTGTAAAAGCATTTTTTAAGAGCAGGCAGTGGTCCCACAGACCACTGCCGCCTCTCATGAAAAGAAAATGTTTAATCTTTCTCTTTGTAAAACATCTTGTTTACCTGTTAGGAAAACGGGCTGCTCTACAAAAAAAAGATAGCTTTATTTAAAAGCAATCACAGACATGGTGGTCTGCTGATCTTAGCAGGCCACCATTCCTGTGATTTTTGCGATTCCTAATGGATCGCAAATTGCGACCTACCTCATTAATATTCCAAACATGTTTATTGTTTTATAGTGTTAACAAAAATTAGACAGGACAGAAAACGAAACCGATGTTACACCAAATATATGACCCATAACAAATAGAATGACAATCTATCACAGTCTCCATTCCCCGGCGTAAACCACCCTTTCAAGGGCACAACTATAATCCATACCTCGCCTCCACTCCAACACTCTTATAGATTTCCATACATGCCAATATATTGCGATGCCCCGTGCCAGGCAGTTTGCATTGCCATCTTCACCGCTGTTAGATTGCAAGGTGTCTCAGTGTGGTAAAGAAATTGCAAGGGGGAGGACTCCCAGAAAAAAGTTCAAGCTACAGGAGATGGGCTGGGTTGTCCCTCTCCCCAAATATCCGTTTGATGATAATGGTGAGGGTATGCAAAACATTTAATCGCTTGGGAACTGCAATCTTTTTGAAAAGGGTTACACTGCCCATGATCGAAAAGGGAAGGATTTTCCATTTTCGCTGGTAGCTGGTCATTTGGGGGAGGCTAGCAGCGGGACATTACGGGCCCATGATGAATTAGGGGAGATGGTGATATGCACAACAAGACATTTAAAATTCTCAGAGGAACCTGGAGATGGGGGCGCCACACCACTCCCTCCAACTCGATGAGAGGCATTAACCCAGATATGGTCCAGTTAACCAACAAGCCATCCATGTTGTCGCACAGGGTGAGTATTCGCAATAAGCAGAAGCTCACCATGTGTGGGTTCTAAAGGAAGAGAAGCATATAATGAAAGGTAGTACTCTGGCTGCCACCCACCAGGCTACAAACCCTGTTTCATAATTCTTCCAGAAGTACATCAATTTCTGCCCCATGAAACACCATTATGTCTCGTCTTTAATAATTTTATGGTCTAATGCTGTTAGAACTCCAAATCAATCTTTTTTGCCCTCTATATTACTTGTTTCCGCCACCATGTATTTAATAGTATCAGCTCCGTACAATTTTATTTTTTCGCACCCAAGAAGACCGCTATGAAGTGAGACGTTCCTTCGGATTTTAATTGCAAGGGGTTTGATAAATACAGCGAAAAGAGGAGCGAAGACATCCTTCTCTTGTCCTCCTCTTGACATTAATCACTTGCTGTCTTTTCATTAATAACTTGCCTTACCCAGGAGCCACTACAAATGGATGCTAGTGATCTAGTAAACTATGATGGAACATCTGACTTTGGTAGGACTTCCAACAAGAAGTCTCGGTTCATCCGATCAAATGCCTAGGAATTTAACCAGTCCTTTTTCTTTCTTTCTAGAAGGAATTGAATTTGCTCAAACACCCAATATAAACTCTATCTGATATTCACACAGTAAACTACATACAACCGTTGCTAATCAAATACCCATATTTTTTATACAAGTTTTATAGTTTGTGTTGAGGTGCATAATTTGACTTGTGTGAGCTTCATTTCACTAGCTCCTGATCTTATTTCAGAAAAATACACAGGGCCCCTTCCGTAAAGGTACTTAGACAACCTTCATCAGAAAACGTGCAATACAACTTCAGTAGAAAGGTGTCGGACAACTTTTAAGGTTCTTGTAGAATTTGTTACCAAATTTATCCATCCCAGGGCATTCCAAGCAGGTAACTTGTAATGCGGGTAATCCCAGCGAATAACATTTAATGTGTCTGTTGACTTGGTGCGTGGCTGTTGTGGAGGCTTTTTTACACATGTTTTATCGCAATTTTTATAGCTGTGTTGTTAGAAGGTGTTTGAGGGTAGAAATTGTTCTTTTTCTTGTTAGGTATCTTATGATGTGGAGGGATTCTGCGAACGGAACCGTGATGTGCTCTTCAACGATCTCATCGAGCTGATGCAGAGCAGTGAGCTGTAAGTGTGGAGTCCACAATAAATGGGTGGGAAACTCCAAAATGGTCTCTTTTGACTAGCAGTTCATTCAACCATCAAAACATGCCTTGCAAACTCCCATCCACTATCATTACATATCCCCATTCAACCACCTACAATATTGCAAATGTAAGTATAAGACTCGCACATCATCTCCACACCATCCAGCCAGGACACAAAGGACCAACAAATCAAACCGAACATCACACTGTTTCACTCGTTAAAATCTCCAAACGTGGTTGATTCTGTGTTGCAGGATTTGGAATTTCCCAATAGGATGTCCCTCTAAGGGCGGAGATATGTTCATGTTCTTATTATCAGTACTTTCTGCTCTGCATTGCCAAGCTTTGCAAACAGCAGAGTGTTGCTGACCTGTTTCCTGTACAATTGGAAATCAAAGCAGAGTTGTTTCTACAATGAGAGATCTTTACAGTATGTGGATATGTTTGACCCAATTTTATCATTAAAGATGTTTTCCAAACATTACTGTATGGGAACTTATCAGGGTCCATTCCAGTCAAATAGACACAAACTCCTTCCTCTCCTCCTCTATAGCTGTTCTGCCCTAGCTAGCTGATTACAGGCAGTCAGTGTACACGCTTAAATCTTTAATTTTATTCTTCCATCCTTCCTGAATGTTTGTTTTTTATTCCACCACAGCCCTTTTATCAGGGAACGTTTCCCAGAAAATATTAACGCTGAAAAGAAAGGCCGACCGACCACCGCCAGCAGCAAGATCAAGGTATGTGTGTATCAGGAGCTGCCCCGACATCCTTTCGGCCAGCTGTAGCTTTCCCTGGGGTGGAGGGACTTTTCATGGAAGTCTTTAGTCCCTGTTAATAGTAGGGATGAAAGGTCACAAAATAGAGGATTTTTTCTGATAATGAAATTAATGCACCAGCGATAAAGCAATCACTCCAGTGTCACATATTATTGTCAAATGGGAAGACCGCAATTACCACTCAGCTTTTCTGGTTTCAATTGTTCGAAAGGAGGAATACCAAAATAAGGAAAAGTACAAATACTGTGAGCAAAAATAACCCTGCCCAAAATATAATTGCAATATTTTTAAGTGACAAAGAAAAGACCAAGGGCTCGAGTTAGAGGTGGATGGTAATAAAATTAGAATAATGACTTAAAAAGTGGTTTTATCTACAAGTCTGCCTTTTTAGAGGCAGGGAGACCACTGGAAGCCATGCCCATACAACTCTGAATAACCATGTGCACAGAAATGTTAAAACTAAATATTATTCCTTTTTTTCACTCTTTTAAAGAAACAAGCCAACGACCTGGTGAAGACACTGATGAAATGCACCCCTCACTATATCCGCTGTATTAAGCCCAATGAGACAAAGAAGCCCCGCGACTGGGAGGAAAGCAGGTACTAGGGAAATCGACAACGCAAGATTAGGGAGCCAATGCCAGGGAATAAGGTCTTTTTGGGTATGGCATTAGGAGAAGCGAGAGCAAAAGTTAAGTGCTGAGGGTAACCTGGTAATCCGAGTGGACATAAAGTGCAGAAAGGATACTTGGATGAAGCGATCTTTGGAAGACATAGAATGGAAACAGAAGGATGCTTGGAATACAAGCACGGAGATGTTTATGGGACCGAGATTGTGTCCCAGGAAAGCGAGTGAAGACTGAGGGGCGAGAAACGGATGGGAACCTGGGACCGACGGCTAGAAAAGGCATTTCTGAGATGAAGAACCAATAAGATTTTCAGAGGAAGGGAATGAAGGCAGAGTACATCAGCCAAGTTGTTAAATGAACATAGGGTTGAGAAGGTAGCAGGAATTCAAGGCGGTCGGCTGGAGGCCAAAGCCAGAAGGGTCCGGATAGGGGATTGTATAGCTCAAAGGATGTAGTGATCAGTGTGTAGATCATTGGGGTAATAACGAGTAAACATGTAGATGTTATAGTGAAGAGGAGGACGAGGAGATAGGCTAAGGAAGAGGTATTTGGGGGTTGATGGGAGAAGTGGTGAGATAGGGTTCAAGTATTGAGGATACAGGAGGTAGTAAAGAAGGAAAGGGGAAATGGATACAAATGAGTTGGGGTGCGTAAAATAGGGGTGCCTAAAATAGTTGGCCTATTAGCGGAAAGAGATTATTACAGTGTGTGTGTGTGTGTATTTTTCCCCCCCCCAGAGGTGCTCTATAACTGATTGGTGGGTTTGTTTTAGTTCCTATTTATTTTGCTGCCCCTCACCGCTCCTTTTGCTTTTTTGACATATCCTTCTGTTATGGTGCTTTTTTGCTCCATTCCATTTCTGCACTTGTTTACAACCATTTTTATTCTGCTCTGTGATGTTGTTTTACTAAAACATCCATGCATGTTTGACGTTTGCAAAGTGACCCTGTCTGCTTGTCTTGGCATGCCTGTTTTTTCACCTCTGCACTTGATTTTGATTTGTGTCTTAAATTGCTTTGTCTCTTTCCTTTGCCCTTTGCATTGATTTATCCTCTCCCTTTGCTTTTCCCCTTAAACTGTTCCTCCTAACTCGGATTTTCTTGTCTTTTTTTAAAGAGTGAAGCATCAAGTCGAATACCTGGGACTAAAGGAGAATATCCGGGTGCGACGAGCTGGCTACGCCTACCGCAGGGTCTTCCAGAAGTTTCTTCAGAGGTACAAGCAGTGTTAGGAACAGTCTGTTTCTATTTATGCAAGGCAAAAATGTGTAATCTAGTTGTGTTGATGATGCTTATACTAGTGGAAATTACATAATTTAATTATTAGCAATATGACTTAGAATAAAGATGGGTTTCCCTTTAATTTCCTCTCTGACAACAGAAGTTAAGTGAAATTGCTGAAAAGGTTGAAATAGACTTCATTCATGTCCGCTTTATTACAAAGATTATTTTGCAAGTTTGTTGCCAACTGGATAGGCCTGCTCCTGTTTTAGGGACTGATCTTCACCCCGTTGGAGCTTTTGTTTAACAAGAACCTGTTTTATTGTGCTGAATAGAGGAATGGAAATGAAAATATGTTCATATTACTGTTTTGTTAAGGCATCCTTGAATTTGGTAGATATTGAAAATGTGAAAGGAACTTGGAATATGGAAAACATTTTGGTACCTTAAGCTATCTAACTTTTGATTTTCAATGTCTCCTTTTTCTTTAATATCAATTCAGGGTCAGGGGCAAAGGTAACCACATTCCAGGTACAGGGACCAAAGGGGTTATGTTTGAAATGTCTTGCTGAGTAAAGTATCTGTGTGAGCTGAAGAGCGGGCGTAGACGTACCATATAAGGTGCCCATAGCAGGGTCTGCACGTCTTTCATAATCAGTCAGACTCTTCAGGCTCAGCATCCCCTGTGTGAGAGACCTGATGGCGCCCCGGACTAACTCTCCTGTGTCAGCAGCAGAGCATCATCTCTGGTGGGCCATTGCTCTTGAGTGCCTTTTGCTTTGTGTCCTTGAATTTGCTGCACAGTAGATTAGACGGGGTGTCTGGGTCAACGATGGAACAGGGGCCACAGCAGGATATGCATCTTCTGTGCATCCTGTCAGACAGTTCGGACAGTGGTGTCACATGTAAAGGCGATTGAGTGCTTCCACCCAGCTGGTGGGGACATAAATGTTCTTGCACTGGATCTTAACTTTAAAGCCAGTAAGTGAAAAAACATGCAGCAGAGTTTCCACTGAACTAACTAATAAAGGTGTAAAAGAATTGCGCAGTGAAGTTTACATAAATCAACAGCGCTACAGAGCTGTGGATGGTCTTGATTAGGGGTGGGCAAGAAACTCCACTCTGCCAGCGAAGTTCACTGAATTTTTCCCACTATGCGAGTATTGCAGAGTTCCAGAAAAACTCCGCCATGCAAAGCGTGCAGAGTTAATTCTAGCATGTGACTCACTAACGTTAAGTTGGGGAGCGAGATTTGCGTCCCCCAACGTGATCATTCGCATTGAAAAAGCTGCTGCTCGAGTATAAAATTCATGTGAATGGTGAAAGAAGTAGCACTCTAGTGTGCCGCGGATGCTGTTCGCACTTACTTTACTGTGCGGAACAGGCTCTCAGTACTAACAATCAGTGGGACCAGCGCAAAATTTTTGCCCGCTTGCAGAACTTTGCTGACTTTTTGTGAATTGCCACAGAATTCCTCGGAGTAAAATTCCACAAGTTCAGCTCACCTCTAGTCTAAATGGGGGGCATATGAAAGCATTGCCATAAACACATTAACTATAACAAAAGCAATGACTTTGAAAATGTGAACAGGTTTCAGTTGGTTGAGCTTTTTGACTTGAACAACTTTAATCCCGCCTCACCCCTTTCATTGTGCTGCTAAACGTTGTCCATTAAGGAATGAGTTAATTATGAAGAAAACCAGCATGGGCGAAGCTAATATTATTGGTTTGGTCTTTGCAAACTGGTGTATGTTTGTTTTAATTTTTTTTTTTTTTTTTGCAAGCCAATAGCACAAAATAAAATAAAAATGCCACCTAAATGTATGGCAATATGCCTGCAGTAAAATTTAGAAATAAACAAAACATCACATATACTTTTAATGGAGTAATTCTTGTGTTTTCTAGCAGGCAGAATTCTTATGGGCTAAAACACTACTGGGTTAGAATTATTTCAATATGAAAGATTATGTTAAACATTCGAGGATGACTAAAAAACAGGATGCACAATAGAAATAAAAATGCATTGGCATGGTCCGGTACTAGACAATGGCTCTGGCACTGAAGCGGCTCAAACGAGCTGAGCCACTCTCCCATTTTGTACACTGTAGTTTGTGGAAGCAAAATTGGAATGACGTTGGACAGAACAATAGATAAAGAAGTCTGACACACAGTACCATTATCTATATACGTATTTGGTTTTTTTTCTGTAAATGAATTTATTTGCTTACATGAGACTGGTGAGCCCAGACCTAAACAGGAAGGGTACATGAGTAACAAAAAGCATACATTCAATACTGGTGAGATGTAAGAGGATCCACCTACCTTCTCCTCCCCATTCAGGAAAATATTAAAAAAAACAAGAAGTGGAAATGCAATAGGTCTCTCTTATTGGAGTTGGAGCTAATGTTTTTTACCTAGCCATGTTCAGGGTGCTGTACCATATGTGAAGAAAAGCGGTCCCCTGGGACCTCTTTTGGCCACATATTGTACTGTACCCTGCAACATGGCTCGGCAAAGGATATGGGGTAGTGGTGAGAGCTGCCGACTAGTGAGCTGGGGATCCCGGTTGGAGTCTGCTGATAGGCTCAACATCCTGTGATATGGGCTGATTGTTTCATATCCCCGAGTCCATGGCAATATAAATAAGTGTTTGTAAAGTAACAAAACATGAGCAAAAAAGCAGTGGCCTTGGAGCTGTGGTGGGGGCCTGCCAGCAGTGTTGTGGGAGGCGTGAGGAGGAGGCACGGGGATATTAAGGGATATGAAGAAACCGAAGCAGTGTTGTGGGAGGGATGAGGAGGAGGCACAGGGAGATAAAGGGACGGCATGCATGATAACAGAAGTTTCACTGCACAAGTAACAAGTAAACAGAACAGTTAAGGAGCAAAGAGGCAGGCCAACTAAAACAAGAGTTCTCTCCAAGTATAAATAACCTGAACAGTAAGAACACATTTAAGAGGGGTGGTCCTCATGGGAGGATTTAAAATTCCTAAAGGAGGGACTACTAAGTGTTGTCACCAATGATAAGCCAGTATGTTCGAGGCATGTGGGCTGCTAAATTCATATCTTGTGCATAGATCGCCGCCTAGTGTTGGGTCCGGATGATTGCACATTGTTGTCCTGGAAGAGTCTTCGAAGTATCACGAGATAGGTGGCTCCTCCCCTGGACTACAGTGCGCATGGGCATCGACTCCATCCCCAGATTGTTTTTTTCCGCCATTGGGTTCGGATGTGATTTCGACGTCTCCTGTCGGAATCGATAAAAAAACAGTTCTCTGAATGCCAAAAGGCTTTCTAACCTCGTCGGTATTGTTGGCGTTCGGTTCTCGTGTATACTCCAACTCTTCGTGTCGGTTTTCTGGGGAGTCGTGTGACTCTTCTGTCATCGAGGCCCTTTGACACAGCAAGACCCCGACGAAACTACAATGGAACGAAGTCCGTTCAAAAAGTGTCCCGTGTGCGGTTCAAAGTACCCACACATCGACGTGCATCCTGTATGCAACAAGTGCCTGTCGCCGGACCACAACGAGGCCGACTGTATGGCCTGTTCGATGTTCCGGTCAAAGAAGACGCTCAAGATTCGGCGCGTGGCGCGCCTTGAGGCCCAGCGATCGGCACCGGTGGACATCTTCAACGACCCCGAAGCAGACGAGCAAGAGCTTCAGCTTCAGATATCGCCTCCATCGGCAGAGGTCGAGCCCGACTACGGAGAGGCCGTGGAGGGCCTGGACCTAGACGAATACGTCGAGGAGGTAGGGGACGACGAGTAAGTTTATGGGGCCGCGGAAGATAGCTCGGAGGAAGAGCTATGCCCCGTCCGTACCATAACTAAGGCTCAGGTCACGGGATCGCCACTCGGCCTTACCCACGACCCTCCACCTAAGTCCTCGGCCCCGCCTTCTGGCCCGGCTACAGACATTTCAGCGGAGCCTCCGTTACAGAAAACGAAACCGAAACCATCGACTTCTTCTAAGATGGACGACGCACCATCGAAACCGCAGACGGCAGACACGGCTTCAAAATCGTCGTCTTCGGAGGCTTCCAAACCGAAAAAGGCAGTCGACAATGAAAAGGCACCCAAAGGGGCCAAGGAGGCCGGCTCCAAGAAAGTCGTCGAGCATGTGTCGAGCAAGGTGGTGGAGTCGACATCGAAGAAGACTGTCGAGAAACCTTCACCCAAACCTGCCGTGCCTACCTCTGAAACCACGACGCAAAGGGGAAGAACTGCCGATCCGAAGCCGGCGGCGTCATCGCCTAAGGCAAAGACAGGGGAACGGACCCTTGCTGTCGAGGGTGCGTCCGTGCCCCAACAGAAGTCGGCAACGCTCGGATCCTCACCTGGTGGTGGATCGAAGGCCTCGGTCGGATCGACGAAGCCGTCCGCTTCTTTTACTAAGCAGGTCGCGGACTCCCTGAAGAGGATACGGGACAAGGCGTCAGAACCAAAAAAGTCCTCGGTACCGACGGTGGCTGTCCCGCTGAAGAAGACTTCGACGCCAATCCTCTATACTCTGCCGCCAAAGGTAGCGCCGAAGCCTTTCGCACCTCGTACGGTGCCCGATGACTCGGAGGGGCTGCGGCAAACTCAGCGTGCTGGAAGCTCTGCTCAACCACTTTCGCAGGACGACAATGCGGAGCATTTCATCGACGCCGACACGGGCAAATTACTGCTCTACAAAAGGAAAATTACATCCCAGCCGGTGGACTCCTATGTAATTCCTCTAAAAAAGAAAAGGCCTGCACCAGATACTCCAGAGCTTGTGGAACCCATTCCTCAACAGCCTAGGAGGAGTCCAACGCCTTCACCCACCTACTCAGGTGGGGATGGGAATGAACAGGATGATGAATATACCTTCCCTGCCAATAATGACCCTGATGAACAGCAGGGCTCATGGATAGACACTGGTGACCAGGGTGACCAACAGGTGGTTAGTGACCCACAGCTTTATGGAATAAAAACTTCTCCTACTGAAGACTCGGCGGCATTTAATGCCTTGATTGAACGGGCGGCTGCAAATCACAAGGTGGAGATGCATGCCGACCCTGTGGAGGTTGACTTTTTGTTTGATACATTCTCTGCATCGGAAAAGACTGTCAAAACACTGCCAATGCTTAAAGGGGTTCTCAAACATGCCACTGACATTTTCAAGGAACCCACCGGGGCACGGGTGGTCAACCCACGTATAGAGAAGAAATACAGACCGGCACCTGGGGACCCTGCTTATATACGAGGCCAGTTGCCTCTAGACTCTTTGGTCGTCTCCAATGCCCGCAAGAGGGCGAATTCACAGACAACGGGTGAAGCTCCTCCCCCGGACAAAGAGTCAAAAGTACTGGAGGCAGGGGGCAAAAGGGTGGCAGCACAGGCTGCAAACATATGGCGCATATCCAATACACAAGCCCTGTTGGCTAGATATGATAGGGCGCATTATGACACCTTGGAACAGCTTCTGCAACACCTTCCAGACAAGTTCAAAGAAGGAGCTGAAATGTTAATCCAAGAGGGCAAGCTCATTTCTAATGCTGCGATTAAATGTGCGCTTGACGTTGCAGATACGGCAGCAAGGGCGGTGAACACTAGTGTTATGTTGAGGCGTCAAGCTTGGCTCCGCATCTCTGGGTTCAAGCCCGAGATCCAAACAACTATCCTCAACCAACCTGTCAATCCAGACAGACTGTTTGGCCCAGAGGTTGACACCACCCTTGAGAAAATTAAAAAAGACACTGAGACGGCTAAGTCCATGGGTGCACTTCAGTCTCAGCAATAGAGGGGCAACAATTTTCGTCGCTCAGGTACAAGGGGTGTTGCCAGAGGACACTTGGCACAGCAGACAAGTTTCCATAGAGGAGGCGCCCAGGCCTCTTACCCCAAGCAGAATAGAGGTGGTTACAGAGGAAACAGCGCCAAGGGCAGAGGCAGAGGCAACAATACTTCCCGTTCCTCTGCTGCCACCAAACAGTGACTCCCTGTCACTGCCCCCCGACCATCCATCACCTGTCGGGGGAAGACTCCAACAGTTCCTGCCAGTCTGGAAAAACATCACCACAGACAGGTGGGTGAGGAAGCTTATCCAGTTCGGGTATTGTTTGGAGTTAACGTCCACTCCCCCCAACATACCCCCAAAACAACGTCCTATGTCAGCAGAGCACTTGCACTTGTTGCAGCAGGAGGTTCTCGTAATGCTGCAAAAAGGAGCAATAGAGCTCGTGCCAGTGGAGGAGGAAGGCACAGGGGTTTATTCCCTGTACTTCTTAATACCAAAGAAGGACGGCTCACTCAGACCCATTCTGGACCTGCGCCCCCTCAATCTATACATACTCTCGGAACATTTTCACATGTTAACGCTACAACAGGTTCTTCCACTTTTAAACAAAGGAGACTTCCTCGCAACCTTGGACCTCAAGGATGCTTACTTTCACATACCACTCCACCCATCCCACAGAAAGTACCTCAGGTTTACCATACAGAACAGGCATTACCAGTTCAAGGTCCTACCCTTCGGAGTGACCACTGCCCCCAGAGTGTTCACGAAGTGTCTGGCGACCGTGGCGGCGCACCTCAGGAGACAGAACATACATGTCTACCCTTACCTGGACGACTGGCTCGTTCAAGCCAAGTCGGAACAGCAGTGCGCCGCAGACATGTCCCACACTATTCACCTCCTTCACAGTCTGGGGTTCTCCTTAAACTATCCAAAGTCGCACCTCCAACCTGCCCACGTGCGGCAGTATCTGGGCGCGACCATCAATACTCTGGCTGCCACAGCACAGCCAAACCCGGCGAGGAATCGACAACATCCAGTGGCTAATCCAGAGGTTCAGACCCCAACACTCACTCCCAGCGAGAGTGTTCATGCAGTTGATAGGCATGATGGCCTCCTGCATCTTCATAGTCCCGCACGCGAGACTGCATATGCGTCCGCTCCAGGAATGTCTAGCACATCAGTGGACGCAGGCTCATGGACAGTTGAAAGACCTAGTGTTGGTAACCGGTCGGGCATACAACTCTCTGCTTTGGTGGACTCCACACAACCTTTGCAAAGGCCGACCGTTCCAAGAGCCTGTACCACAGATCATCCTCACGACGGACGCCTCTCTCCAGGGTTGGGGGGCTCACGTGCTCCACTACATGGTGCAGGGACTATGGACGACAGAGCAAAGGAAGATGCACATCAACTGCCTGGAGTTGATGGCGATCTTTATGGCGTTAAAGTCCTTCAAAGTACATTTGTGCAACAAGGTCGTGCTGATCCGGACGGACAACATGACGGCCATGTACTACATCCAGAAGCAGGGGGGTACGCACTCTCCACATCTGTCTCATCTGGCTCAGAGCATGTGGAAGTGGGCCATTCAGAGGAACATCTTCCTCATGGCGGAACACCTTCCGGGCAAGGACAACCAGATGGCGGATCTGCTCAGCAGGTACAGCCATCAAATGCACGAGTGGGAGATACATCCATCTGTACTCCGCCCGTACTTCCAGCAGTGGGGTCATCCAGAGATAGACCTGTTTGCCACAAGGGAAAACGCAAAATGCCAAAACTTTGCCGCCAGGTTCCCTCACCCACAGTCGCAAGGCAATGCGATATGGATGAACTGGTCAGGCAGATTTGCGTACGCTTTTCCCCCAGCACACCTCATTCCGCTGGTGGCAAGAAAGCTAAAGCAACACTCGCTGACGCTCATCCTGGTTGCTCCAACATGGGCACGCCAACCATGGTACACCACGTTTCTAGAACTCTCCGTGGTACCGCATCAACGACTGCACCTCACGCCCAGGCTCTTGACGCAGAACCATGGCGACATTCAGCACCCAGATCCGCAACAGCTCAATCTGGCGATCTGGCTCCTGAAGTCCTAGAGTTTGGCTACCTTAATCTGCCTCCTGAATGTATGGACATCATCAGAGAGGCAAGGAAACCCACTACCCGAGCTTGCTATGCAGCGAAATGGAAGCGTTTTGTCATATACTGTACAGAGCATGACATAAATCCGCTAGATGCATCCATTCCAAACATCATTTGCTACTTGTTACATCTTTACAAATGCAATTTAGCGTACGCTTCCATCCGAATACACTTGTCAGCCATAGCAGCTTATCTTCAGAACAGGCAGCACCTCTCTGTTTTCAGGGTGCCTGCCATTAAAGCTTTTCTAGAAGGGCTGAAGCGGGTCATTCCTCCCAGAACCCCACCCGCTCCAATTTGGAATCTCAACGTGGTCCTCACTAGGTTGATGGGTCCACCCTTTGAGCCTCTACATTCATGTGAGATTCAATTCCTGACATGGAAAGTGGCTTTCCTCATTGCCATCACGTCTCTCAGACGTGTTAGTGAGCTACAGGCGCTCACTATACAAGAGCCATTTATTCAGGTTCATTCCAACAGGGTGGTGCTCCGCACTAACCCCAAGTTCCTTCCAAAGGTGGTGTCGCAATTTCACGTCAATCAGTCAATTGAACTGCCCGCATTCTTTCCAAATCCAGAGACGGTAGCGGAAAGAATGCTCCATACCTTGGGCGTTAAAAGGGCGTTGATGTACTATATTGACAGAACACAACCATTTAGGAAAACACAACAACTATTCGTTGCCTTTTCCGCTCAGCACAAGGGCAACCCCATTTCCAAAGCGGGAATAGCCAGGTGGATCGTTAAATGTATTCAGATTTGCTATCAGAAAGCTAAACGCACTTTATCGATCCCACCCAGAGCACACTCCACACGCAAGTTAGGAGCCTCCATGGCATTCCTAGGAAACATTCCTTTAGAAGACATTTGCAGAGCAGCCACGTGGTCCACACCACACACGTTTACCAAACATTACTGCGTAGACGTGCATTCCAAACAGCAGGCAGCTGTAGGACAAGCTGTTCTCAAAACTCTATTTCAGACTTCTGCAGCTGGCACGGGCGGCCGCCGTTTATGGAGGGACTGCTATGTATTCGGGCGGCCGCCGTTTATGGAGGGACTGCTATGTATTCTATGCACAAGATATGAATTTAGCAGCCCACATGCCTCGAACTGAATATGCTACTTACCAGTATGCATCTGTTCTTGGCATGTAGGGCTGCTAACATTCATATCGCCCACCCTCCTCCCCGGCGCCTGTAGCAGCTGCAGATTGCTTCTTGCATTCAATCATTAGCATGGACATCTTTAACACTGTCATACTCCATCTTTGCCGCAATGGCTAAAAACAATCTGGGGATGGAGTCGATGCCCATGCGCACTGTAGTCCAGGGGAGGAGCCACCTATCTCGTGATACTTCGAAGACTCTTCCAGGACAACAATGTGCAATCATCCAGACCCAACACTAGGCGGCGATCTATGCACAAGATATGAATGTTAGCAGCCCTACATGCCAAGAACAGATGCATACTGGTAAGTAGCATATTCATTCTAATGGGCAGTGACAGGAACCAATAAAAAGGATGGACTTTTTTCAAGCTTCCTATCCTAGATATAGCATGTTCCTGAAGACACAGCGCAAGCGCTGCCTAGGCGAGACCTAATCATGTTGGGGACCCCCCGCTATGTGAAAAAAAAATGGATGTGAACTATCTTGATACTTTTACACAAGAAATGAACGAAGAGTCCTCAAGTGGTAGTTAAGGAATAGGAGGTCAAGGCCCTTGTTGTACGTGGTCATTGAGTTTAAAATGCTTCATCTTATTTCTTGCTTTAGAGTGGCAAATATTTATTTCTTCTTAGCCTTGGTGGCAAGGAAGTTCCCGAAACATAAGTGTGTGCAAGGTCTCCATGCAGTACGATTTATGAGATGCAGTTCCATGTGACTTATTGTTTTTTTGTTGATCATCCAGGTTCTTATTGTTACATTTTACTCCTTTCTGCTTTCTTGTGTCTTAATAGGTATGCAATCCTGACAAAGGAGTCCTGGCCAACTTGGAGAGGGGACGAGAAGCAGGGTGTTGTGCATCTCCTAAGATCTGTCAACATGGACGCTGATCAGTACCAGCTTGGCAAGTCCAAAATTTTCATCAAGGCTCCTGAATCGGTGAGTAAACAGGAAGGGGTATGAAGAGGAGGGGAAGACTGAAACTTGGGCAGTAATAGATATCAAACCATTGGGATTTCGAGAGGGAGACTGGTGCTGTAAGCGTGAAAGATACTAATGTTATTGCTGCACTGAGGTATGTGGTTGAGTTGGGGATGCAAGTAGTGGTGGTCATCTTGGAGGGTGGATGGGGTGGAGGATAAAACTAGTTATTCATGGTATTAATATTGGTGTTTGTGTAAAAAAGTATTTCCTTTTAGGGAGACTTTGTTTGGATGGAGGGTACAAGGGATGATTGGTGGCACAGATGTTTATGGTTAGGTCAAGGGCTGATTGATGGTAGTTGGATGACTTGGAGATTATGATGAATAATAGTTTTAGGGTAGTGTATACAAGGTTCGGTGGTTGGTCGTAGAATGGACAATACAGAATTAATTGCTGGTGTACACCATAGAAGTTGGTGAAGAGTGAATGAATGTTTGGAGGTGCAGGAACTGATTGATTTGATTGGTGGTGGTGATCAGATACAGGATAAAACTGAGGATAGTTAGGAGGGAAGTAGTTTGGATGTTGTTGGGTGGGCAAGTGATGTGGGTCTGGATGGCAGAAAGTTGATGCCTAACAAGCCTCTCCGTGCTTCTCAGCTCTTTCTTCTAGAGGAAATGCGGGAGCGGAAGTACGATGGCTATGCCCGCGTGATACAGAAGGCCTGGCGCAAACACACTGCTGTACGCAAGTACATTAAGATGAGAGAGGAAGGTGAGGATACCCAAGGGCTAAAGTGTAAAGTAGGATTTCTGAAAAAAGGGAAGCCACTCCTGTTTTACCACTCTTTTACTACTGTGAGGTTTACGTTGACGGTAACAAGGGTGGGAATTAAACATATGAAGAAAGTGAAGGAGAGTAAGATTTGTCCATCTGAACACCATCTTATCTGAAAAAAGTGAGTGTTTTTATGGTACTCTGTTCTGGATCCGGCTCTAGAACTGCTATTGTTTACAACTGTTTTAGCACGTTATGTCATTTTAGGCTGTAGTCGGCATGAGGCTTTGTCTTTGCAGGGGGAAGTCAATGCTGATGAATTTTGGGCTCTCCTTTGAATTAGACAATATTTTCCAATTGAGAAGCCATATCTGAATTGGAGGTGCAGAGACATGCGTGTGCCTTGGTGGCTCAAGTAGGATGTTTAATAGCATGGGAGATGGTATATTTAAGTATACATGTATGTATTATGATTGCAGTGGTCTGGGGCATTGTTTTGTTTCACTGTCCATGTTCTGGCTCATTCGGTTTGTGCGTTAGTTGCCCAACCTAGCACTTTTCTTTGATAGCTTGAAGGGAATACATCTTTCTACACTTACCAGGAGCGCTCGTGAATCAACACTATTTCATACTATATTTTAAGATGTATATAGGTAGCCGTCCCTCGCGGTGATATATCAGAAATTTGATATATTGTGTCTAGAGTCCAAGGGTTCCCTAATGAGTGGACAGGGGCTTCCTATGCAATCTCAAAGTGCTCTTTTAGGGGGTAGTGTGGTCGAGGAGCAGCCTTCCGCTTAACACACAGGAGTGCAAGACATTTGCAAAAACACACAATGATTAATAAATGACACACTTGACTCAAGAAGGATAGCCACACCAATTTATAATAATAACATGTATCTTTATATATGTTTAGGCTTCTGAGGCAAAGTAGCTCAAGTAAATACATTTGTAAGTATGAATTTTTTACTTTGAAAAGTGGACACACTGAAATTTTGGAGTTCCGCAGTGTTATCCTATGTAAGGAAGAACACGTTCTGCAAACCGGTTCAGTACATTGACTCACAGGATCAATCTTCAGGAGTTAAGGTGATTGGTGGGCAAGGTCCAAAGCAGCAACAACAGTGCACTACAAGCAGCACAAGGGTGGCGGGGTGCAGGGTGCAAATCCGCCTCTGGAGCCAAGTGTGTTACCAATGGGAATCGTCACTGCAAAAAGAGGCTGCAGGCTCTCTTTAGGAAGCCAGTTGGGCTGAGTGCTTGTGATGCTAAGGTACGGGGGAATCCTTTGGTCCTCTTCTTCAAAGCGCCCGGGGCGAGAAGTGCAGAGGTGTCCTTAGGCATCCGTTTTTTCCTTACTGTAGCAGGTAAGGTCGAGGGGGTTGGTATGCAGAGGCTGCAGGCTACGTCAGGGAGTCCAAGAGGGCTGAAACCACAATGGCCTCAAATTCTGGGTGGCTGGGAAACCTTGTTGGCACCATTGGCCCACTTCAACTCGGGCTGGAGGCAACCGGTGCAGTGGTTGCTCCAGGTGTTCGGTTTTGCCGGTTCCGGAGGCCTCGGAGTTTCCTCTTTTGGATTTCTTTGGAACAAGTCTGCTGTTCACAGGAGGTCTTGAGTCATTTTCGAATGCAGGCAATCCTCCCAAGTTTTTTGAATTACAGCTGCAGGCCAGTCTGCTTTGGTGCCGTTTTTGACGAGGGATACAGACCAGCTGGCAGGGTTGGTAACAGGTCAGGTCAGGTGCTACTTATCTCTTCTCTACTTTGGCGGCTCTTCAGTGTCCTCCTCTTCTTAGGTCATCAGGATCTGCTTTTCTGGTGCCAGGGGCTCCCCTCAATACTGAATGTAAGAGAAATACGGGAGTGGAGGGTAGTAACCAATGGGCTACTGACCCTTTGGGTAACTATGCCCCCTAAATGACCACTCCCTCTGGAAAGTAGGCCTAATCCTGTCCCAGAATACATAAGAATGCCATCATCAATATGGCTATTTCTGAAAAATCACGTCCATCTCACAGTAGCCCACCTTAGGGGTGGTACTAGCTGGGGAGGGAGGGGCACGCCTACCTGCCCAGCTAATTTTCCCACCTGTCCAGGTGCCAACGGGGCTCTGGACAGGGAGGGTTGGCTTCCTCTCCTGTGAAGGGAGCCAGAATTGCATTTCAGTGGCAGCAGCTTCTTTGAAGCTTGCCGGCCCAAGGAGGATGATCAGCTGGTCATCCTTTTGGATGAGGTGTTACACCCTTTTCCCGGATAGGCCTTTGTTCTGGTCTCCTGAGAGCAAAGTATCTCACCCTAGGAGTGCCCGTGTCCAGCACATGTTTTAAAATGGCTTCCCAGGTCACTTATACTGGCAGTAATAGGACTGACCAGCACAGGGGCATATCTGCTCATGCGGGTATACCCTCACATGTAATATTCAGCACCCTGCTTTCGGGCTGTCTGGCCTGCTGTAGGTGTGACTTACAAATATTACATGCAATGTTAGGGTCATGGCACACAGGGATGTGTGACATGTTGTGTTTTCACTTTTGTCTGCACCTAGACACACAGCCTGTAATGGCAGTCTTGCATGTGCTTGCTGAAGGGTAACTTCTGGGGTGGTACAATTCGTGTTGCAGCCCTTAGGGACCTTCTTAGTACTTCAGGCCCTAGGTACCAGGGTACTATTTACTAGGGACTTACAGAAGGGGGCTATAGGTTTTGCTAATTGGGGGAACACTTGTACAGTTGTGCAAAAGAGCTCTGACGCTGGGAACCTGGTTAGCAGGAACCCAGTGCACTTTCAGTCAAAATCACACCATGGACCAGGCAAAAAGTTGGGGTGACCATTCCAAAAAGGGGCACTTTGATACATTATACTGAAGTAAACAGCAGTGCTTTCAAATTTAAAACACCACAATTACTTCTCATATTTTTGACTATTGTATTGTATGGTAATTTATAAAATGATTTCCTTACCAGTTGGGAATATAGTAAATAGGAGTGGAAAACAGGTGTAAATACTGTACAATGGCCCTTAATATGAATTTTCCAGATTGATATCTTATAGTGCATAGCACTCCAAGCAATTACTGGTTTTCTGGTGTCTCTGAGCCTGGAATTACCCAGCCTGCAAATACCAGACACTGTAATCCTGTACCTGGCACTGGAACCAACAGATGAGTTGCGGTGGCAGCAGGCAGCTGTGGTGCCATGCCCCTACCCATCCACCTCCTGCAGCACATTGGAGAAGCCATCCCTTCTACGCCTGGCCCTCCTCCAGCTGCCCACTGAACATCTAACATCACAGGCCCAAAGCCCTCGGCTTCGAGCAGGTGGTAAATGGATGTAGATTTAGACCCATTATTTTCCTCCGAATGGGGAAAAGCACAGAATTGGATTTGGTGTCCCAGAGTTCTGGTGTTTTATTTCTATTCCGTGGGACATAACTCCTAATTCGCACACTTTGGTTCGAGAATACCATCTAGAATCAGGATTCCTGCCCGGGATCACAGCACCGAAATACAGACCGTTCATAATGAGGGCCTTGGTATGTTGCGTAAATGAAGAAAGCAAGTAAAACAGAAGGTGAATTTGTGGAAGGACACACAAATGACATAAGAAGGCCAAATAACAAATACTTCATTTTGTTTTTTCTTTATTGTGTGTGTAGGAGAGTAGGTCTGCTATCCTATGGTCACCCCAAATTTTTGCTTTTTGCTTCACTGGTTTATGACTTAATGTGGCTGTGGGCCTGGTAATCAGACCCACAGCCTGCTGTTCGCTCTCTAAATTGCCAATGCACACTAGGTGCATTACGAATTGGAACAGGTTCACCTTATTGGCCCCTGTAACAGTGTACCCCAGGTACCCAGGGCATAGGTGTTTCCAAGGCCTACCAGGGGCTGCAGCATGTATTATGCCACCCCTGGCCTGGCCTCCATATTTGACACAACTGGCTGATCACTCAGCTGGGGTAAGTCGGTGTAATCACCCCTTACTTAGGTATAGTATGCCTATACTTAACCTAAAATGGACACCTATGTTCCTATCAGCCACTCCTATGGAAGGCCTCATCAATCCTGGAGGCAGAGTGCTTGGAAATATGTGAGATGGTGCTCTAGCATGAGCTGAGCCTGTGCAGCTTTCGGAACCACTTCCTGTAGCTGTTCCATGATACTGCCATACCATATACTCTTAAGTGCATTATAATCCTCGCGGTTATTTGCTACCTTTGGTTTGGCTTTATCAAAACATGTTGAGTAAGGTGTCATACGAATTGGAATACTACCCCCTCGCCAGTTCTGGCGACGGGGGTAGCATTCCACCCTTCTAGAGGGACACGACATGTACAGAACCTGAACCCCGGTTAAAGTTAAACTAGAGCCTCAGCATCACAAAATGGATGCTGCCACCACAGACACAAGTCTGACCTCCTGCTGCTGGGAGTCCTTCCAGCGAGGGAGGCTTGGACAAAGGGTTTCCTGCCTTGGGAGGTGCTAGCACCACCCCAGACAGGATTTTGTGTATTGGGTAGGACAGGGCTGAATAGAATGAGACATGCCTGGGGCACACAAGGTGTCCCTGTGCATATGCCAGTTCAAACCGGTGCTGGGGCTCTCCAGCCCCAGTCTTGGCGCGAAGCTGGACAAAGGAAATTACACCCCCCTTCCTGGTTTCACCCAGAGGAGGGACCTAGCAGGTAATCCGGCCCCTAGATTTGGAATAAGAGTAGGAGCTGTGTCCCAAGACTTCAGATCATCCTGAACTCGACTTGAAGCTAAGAAGAAAACTGGACTTCGACATTCTGCTGCACAGAAGACTGAAGAGAATCTCCCTTGTGGCCAAGGAGTGAGCACCCTGTGAATACAGGCACCAACCAGCAACTCGACGTCTGCTTTGCCGCCGCCTCTCGCCCAGAGCCCGACAAGACCTGGATTCCCAGACATCTCACAGCCCGATCCACAGTCCCTGAAAAGAAGAGACCCGTGGAGGCATCGAGAGGCGTGGGACCGGCCATCTTGAAAGACCCCCGAGAAGCTGACTGCGCAGCACTCGAGGCACCCTCGACGATGTGCTTTGGGGTTTGAGAAGCCCCACCACCGAGCAGCATCTGCACCGAAGATCAGCCCCCCAGCATCTCCACGATCAGCGTGGGGCCCTTTTGCACTTTGCCACTCGACGCGTCATCCCGGTCACTTGCCACGCGGCTAGTGGCCATCTTGGCAACGAAATCTACGATCTAAACTGCTGGTCTGGTTGCTCCAGACTGGCCCTCGCTCCTGTAAAAATGAGCAGCCCCTCTGACCTTGCTGGTCCGAGAAATAAGCTTTCTTCACTTCCTGCGTGGCTTGCATTAGCCAAGGCCTGTTTGCTCCAATCAAGTTGCCGACACCGCCATCAGCTAGAGCCTTCGTGGGACAGCTCGTGATCGACTCCTGGACGTCCTCGACCTCTTCGTGTCCACGTGGCTGCGGAGACAAGCTGCACCTCTTCACCTGTTTGCACCCGACATCGCCTGGTTCCATCCTGGTTCCACGGTAGTCACTGGCTAGTGACTTTGAACATTGTCCCCTCTGCTTTCAGGTCTTCACATCTTCAGATCCATCCTTGGATCCACCGGAACTCTCCTCGACGACCCGCCTGCAGCATCTTCATCTCCAGGCACCATCGACCTGCGCGATGAAACCCGACACTACTTGGCACCTGTGCACCCGCTTCCTGTGGGTGAGGTAACTCAGCAACGCCGGTGTTCCTACACTGGTACACACCTCTAGTGCCTAGATCTAAAGTTTTGTTCTTCTAGGTCAGTCGGAAGGTTCCTAAAACAGTAACTTTGTAACTTTTACGCACCATTGACATTGCATTGGTGCATGCGTGCACTTTAAGCACTGCACCCGAGTCCCGCGGGCCTTTCCCGACTTCTTCACTGTTAGTCCCGAACAGCTCCAGCGATTCCCCAGGCCCTAGGCCTATTTCCTTTCAGATTGGTGGTTCTTATACCACTATTTTAGTATATGGTTTAAGTGGCCCCTAGGGCTCATCCATATTGTGCAACTTTTGTGTATTTAAACGGTGTTTTGTTTTAACGCATTTGCTTCTGTGCTCATAAAGAGTATAGGGGATATTTGTAGTAAATATATATATATTTTCAATATATATCTGTGTGGTGTCCTTTCATTTGGTATTCAAGGGGATTGTGTATGGTAAAACAGCTTGCTTCACATGCCTTTACAGAGTTTAGCCTAAGACTGCTTTGTCCACGCTACTAGGATAGCTGGTCTATAAGGTTGACTTACAACCAATCATCATAAGGGTTGCTTGGCATGATACAAGGTGATCACTAGAACTAGTGAGCATCATATACCAGGCCAACTTCTCACATTGGTGAGGAGCGGTTGGGATTTGAGCTTGCTGTTGTTTTACCATTACAATCTTTGAGAGTATCATTTGAAAGATCATACAGGCACCTGTTAGGTACATATAAAACAAGACTAGTATACTTAAGTTCTACTGAACTTAGTTGTTGTAGAGGATAGGGAGTAGCACACCCTGACTACAACTACTAGATAGGTTTAGTAGGTAAACACCAGTGTAGGTAGATTGCAACATATCCACCCACACTAGAGCAATGTCTGGAGCAGAGGGGTCCACTGGACCTGTCCCTGTTGAGAGTGACCCTCCAAAGGCACCATCCAAATTTGCTATGTTAAACTTTAAAGAAATGAGGCAGCTGTGTACCTCAAGAGATCTCACGACGGGTCCAGCCCCTACCACAGCACACCTCAGAGAGCTTTTAGACCAGTCTGAAGCTCTAAAGACCTCTAAAGCAGACCCCACAGGGAATGTTGAAGGAGGCTCTCCCACTGAAGATAATACTGACACCCCTGTCCCTGTTGTCCAGATAGATGAGGGAAACCGGAACACTGGAGATACTCAGCCTGAAGACGAGGAGGAGGAAGAGGAGGAAGAAGAAAGTGATTCTGATGATGAGTGACTTAGTCAGGTGCCAGTCAAGAGACTTAGCCAGGCTAACTTAAGCCTATTTGGGACTGAGTCCGGGTCAAACCCATTCAGACCCCCAAATGGACTTAACCATGAGCAAAGGAGGAGGAGGAATCACTCAGGTGAATCCAATACTTCCCAAGCTTCTAGAGGTTCTCATGGTCACTCCAGAAGGGGGATGACTAGCCCTCAGAGAAGGGAACATGAGGCCAGAATGAGAGAGGCTGAGCTTAGGATCCAGAAGCAAGAATTAGAAGTTGCCCTGGCCCAAGAGAAGCTTGCTAAGGCAAGACAGCCTAGAGAGAGTGGATAAAGACCGGTCCTATGACAATAGAAACCTGAGTAAGATTGTGCCCCCTACAAAGCTGGGGATGATATCCACAAATGGATGACTGCACTTGAGAGAGCCTGCAGAGTACAGCAGATCCCTCAGGAGCAGTGGGCAGCAATCTTGTGGCTCTCCTTTGAAGGTAGAGGCCGAGACAGACTCCTCACAGTTAGTGATGGGGATTCTAGAAACTACCTGGTCCTGAAGAGTGCTCTGATTGATGGGTTAGGCTTAACCACTGAACAGTACAGGTTAATGTTCAGAGAGACCCAGAAGACACAGACTCGGGACTGGTCTGAATTTGTTGAATGTGCCACTAAGGCTCTGGAGGGATGGTTGCTGGGAAGTAAGGTTACAGACTATGAAGGATTGTACAAGTTGCTTATAAGAGAACACATTTTAAATAATTGTCAGAACCAGCAGTTGCATCAACATTTGGTTGACTCAGATCTGACCTCTCCCCAAGAATTGGGAAAGAGGGCAGACAAATGGGTTAGAACCAGAGTTAAGCAAAAGAACCAGACCCAGAACCAGGGTGGTGACCAAAAGAAAACAGACCAGAAGGGTGGGGAGCAGAAAGCTAAAGACCAAAAGTCTTCAACAGGGCCCCAAACTAATACTGAGGGTGGGTCCCAAACTTCCAAGAAGAAGAAAGAAGGTCACAGAAAACCCTGGTGTAGTACATGTAAAAACACCTCTCACTGGACAAGTGAGTGTAAAAAGGGCGGAGCCCCCAACACTGCAACCCCTAAGGCACCTGCACCCAATAGTACAGTCAGCAGTGTTGGTCCACAAACTAAGGGGGTAGTAGGTATCATCTTGGGAACTGAGGGAGAGTCTGGCCTAGTCAGAACCCCTACACAGGCTGTTCTGATTTGTGATGTGGACATAGATTTGTCCACTACTGTCAGCCCCAGTAATTTCGGCAAGTACAGACAGACACCTTTGATTAATGAAAAAGTGGCTCAAGCATACAGGGACACATGTGCCAGTGTCACCATGGTGACACCTAGCTTTGTGGACCCTGGACAATACATACCAGGTGATAATTACCTGGTGACCAATGCCAGCAATGTCACTACTACACATAGCGTGGCACTTGTTAACTTTTCCTGGGGAGGGGTAACTGGCCTAAAAAGCGTTGTGGTTAGTGCAGATCTCCCAGTTGAATGTTTGTTGGGCAATGACCTGGAGAGCTCTCAATGGTCAGAAGTTGTCTCAATGTAATGGGCTTGTTGAAAGGTTCAACAAGACCCTAAAGGGTATGATCAAAGTATTACCAGAAAAGCTCAGGCGAAGATGGGACATCCTTCTACCCTGCCTTCTGTTTGCTTACAGAGAGGTCCCACAAAAGGGGGTTGGCTTCAGCCTCTTTGAATTGTTGTTTGGGCACCCTGTAAGAGGACCCCTGTGTTTAGTGAGGGAAGGATTTGAGTTACCTCTCAGAAAACCCAAGCAAGACATAGTGGACTATGTACTTGGTCTCCGCTCCAGGATGGCTGAGTATATGGAGAAGGCATCCAAAAACCTTGAGGCCAGCCAAGAATTACAGAAAGCTTGGCATGACCAAAGGGATGTCTTGACTGAGTACCAGCCTGGACAGAAAGTATGGGTGTTGGAGCCAGTGGCCCCAGCAGCACTCCAAGACAAATGGTATGGACCCCATACTATCATTGAAAAGAAGGGAGAGGTTACCTACTTGGTGGACCTAGGAACTCCCAGGAGCCCCCACAGGGTGCTCCATGTTAACAGATTGAAGGCATATCTTGACATGGCATACATGGGCTTGCTCATGGCTACAGATGAGGGGCAGGAGGAAGAGAGTGACCCTCTCCCAGACCTGCTGACTCAGAACCCTGAAGATGGCTCAGTTGATGGTGTGGCCTTAGATGGCAGCCTCACTGAACATCAGCAAAATGACTGTAGACAAGTTTTGCAGTCATACCGACATATGTTCTCATTGACACCCAGACAGACTAACTGGTGTACCCATGTGGTGGACACTGGTGACAGTCTTCCTTTGCGGGTCCCTTGAGTGATCGCTCGCTTTTGGCGGCCATCTTGGGGGGAGACTTGGACGCCTGACGGCGCCATTTGGGTTAGCAGACCAGCTGTCACAAGGACACGCTGACCTGCATATAAAGTGGCCACTATTACGTGCAGCGTTTGCGCCGTAGTGACGCCGTAGTCACGCCAGAGTCCAGCCCGTCTGTGCCCGTCCGGGCTATAGGGCGTGAGACTCTGGTCCCTGACGGCACTTACTATGTCTCCCCTGGCAGGACCTTTGTATTCTTATCAGGATCTTACTCGTTTGAAACCTGCATGGTTGCCTTGCCACTTCTCGTGTTCTCCGGAGACTCTCCGAGACGCTTTTTACTGTAACTGTTTTAATATGCGAGGTAAGTCATCGACAGTTTGCTCTCTTAGGCCCTTCCTTGGTCCTGCCACTTCCCACACGCTGCCTCCCGGGAAAGAATTGGGCTTTCTGATTAACACTAGATCTCTAGTGAAAAACAATATCGCCTTTCATGATTTTGTCACAGTAAGAAAGCCCACTTGGGTGTTTCTGACCGAAACCTGGGCCACGGAGTCTTCGGGACCTGATTTGGTAGAGGCTGTGCCGGATGGGTATTCTCTCTCTAGACTGGATAGAGTGGGGCGTAGAGGAGGCGGCCTTGGAATCCTTTATAAGACCTCCCATACACCACTCACCTTTCCAGGCATTCCGACCTTTTTCAAGCCCTCCAATTTCTTATAAAATCTCCCGATGACGTTCCTTTTGGGGGTATCCTGGTATATAGACCGCCTGGGTCTAGGGACGATTTTAGTCAGTCCCTTCTTAATATTCTAGAGCCTTATTTTGGATCCGCAAATCTGACAGTGCTGGGTGATTTGAACTTTCACTTAGATAACTCTGACTCTAAAGATTCCCTAGCCCTTCTGGACTCGCTATCTGCTTGTGAGCTTGTGCAACTGGTCAAACAGCCTACTCATCAGCGGGCCACATACTGGATGCGGTATTTTCTAATGATGATAGGCTCAAAATAGACGATCCCATCCCATTGGCCTGGTCCGATCACTTTGCCGTTCCTCTGGAGCTTCGGGTCGCATCAAGGCTGGCAAAGTCTGGTGCTTCCAGTCTAATCAAATTTAGGAGGAATCTCAGGAAAATCACGAGTGCCTCGTTGGCCCCTTTGATGCAAACTTATAATGCTGATCTTTATGAGGATGTCAATTTGGCCGCCTCTGATTTGTCTAAAGCCATCAGCGCAGCAGTAGATGCGCTGGCTCCTATTTCTTCTTGCTATTCTGCGAGGAAGAAACCCTCAGCACCCTGGTTCTCTGAGCCTCTTCGACGTATGAGACAGGGGTGCAGGAAGCAAGAAAGGGTTTGGAGGATGAGTTGGAACATGAAGGAGAGGGATAAACACAAGAAACTCCTTAAGGAGTATAAGTTGGAGATCATTAAAGTGAAGCAAGAGTACTTTGCAAATCTGACAATGGCTCTTTCCTCTCCTAGGGATCTTTTTAAAATAGTGGACTCGCTTTGTACATTACAGATGCCGGATCCTGTAGTAAGTACCCAGGAATTCTGTGATAAAATCGCAGGATTCTTCCATTCGAAGATCGCTGACATCTATTCGAATCTTGAATTACAAAGATTAGGCACCCCTCATCCGCCCATTCTCCCTTCTCTGTCCTTGAAGGAGGCGTTTTTTACCACCGCTAGGACCTTGTCCGAGTTTCCGCCTCTATCTTATCAGGAGCTTGACCTGCTCTTAAGTAAGATAAGATCGGGGTCCCCACTGGACCCATGTCCTCTTAAAGTTCTGAAGGAGTGTAGAGACCCCCTATTGCCCCTATTGCTGGATGTCATGAATAGGGCTATGAGAGAGGGCACTTTTCCTTCTCAATGGAAGAGGGCGGTGGTCAGACCATTGCTAAAGAAGCCAACACTAGATCCCTAGGTGCTTAAGAATTACCGCCCAATTTCTTTGCTTCCAGCTCCAGCAAAGATGATGGAGACTTACCTAAATCAACATCTGGCGGCTTTTCTTGACTCCTCGGGTCTATTAGATCAATCTCAACATGGTTTCAGGAGGCATCACAGTACTGAGTCAGCCCTCACGGTCGTTTTGAATAACATCCGTATGGAGGTAGACCAGGGACATACCACCATCCTGGTCCTTTTAGACCTGACAGCCGCCTTTGATACCCTATCCCCTTCGGTTTTAACATCTCGTCTGAGGGAGATAGGGGTGGAAGGGGCGGCTCTGAGTCTGTTGGCCTCCTTTTTGGACCAGAGGGAACAGAGGGTCAAGCTGGGCGAGTTTCTATCTCCATCCCTTCCTGTGCAATGCCGGGTCCCATAGGGGTCGGCATTAAGTCCGACCCTGTTTAACATCTACATGACCCCGCTTGCCAGGCTGGTTAGATCTTTTGGGATGGCGATAGTCCCTTATGCTGATGAGACACAGATCTTGGTTTCCCTTTCCCATCTCGGCAACTCTTCACCGTTCAACTTTAGGAACTGCATGGAAGCAGTGTCCCAGTGGATGATTTACAATTCACTAAAGTTGAACGGTGAGAAGACTGAGATCTTGGTGTTCGGCACAAACAATAACATCTGGTCACCTGAATGGTGGCCGCCCTCGCTGGGGACCTGTCCATACGGAGTCGGCACGGAACCTGGGAGTAATGATTGAGCCCGCCCTCTCTATGACTCTACAAGTCAACAGAACTGTTGCTACCTGCTGGGGTATTATTAAAATACTCCGAAAAATAAAACACTACCTATCTCCTCAGGCGCGGAAGCAAGTGGTGGTAGCACTTGTCGCTTCGCGACTTGATTACTGTAACGCTCTATACTCCGGCATGAATAAGAGTTGATACAGCGTCTTCAGACTGCCCAAAATGCGGCAGCGAAATTCGTGCTGGATGCGCCCAAACTTGCGTCCGCAACGGCAGCCAGGAAAGCCCTACATTGGCTTCCTATTGAATCGAGGATTATTTTTAAAACACTTTGCCTGACCTACAGTGCACTCTCTGGTAAGGGGGCGGGGGGTGTTAAGAAACTGCTGCTTCCCTATGTATCAGGCAGAGACTTACGCTCCTCTTCAAAGAACTTGTTGGCTGTTCCTCGCTTTCGCAGGAATAAATGGGGCGGTAGGGCTTTTTCCTCAATTGCCCCTAGGCTTTGGAATATCCTTCCTGGCGAAATTAAATCTGTCTTCCGTTCTGCTTTTTCGGAAAGCACTGAAAACATGGTTGTTTGTAAGGGCGTATCTGTAGTTACTGTCTTCTTTTCTTTTTATGGTTTCTAGTAGGCGCCTTGATGCCTTCGGGCTTAGTAGCGCGATATAAGACTCTTTTCATTTCATTCCAAAAACAAGATTTACAGGCAACCTGACCATGTCAGGGACTGTATAAAGACTGAGGTGCAAAAGATGCTGGAATTAGGTGTTATTGAGCCTTCAGAGAGCCCCTGGGCTAGCCCAGTGGTTCTGGTACCCAAACCTCACACCAAAGATGGCAAGAGAGAGATGAGGTTATGTGTGGATTACAGAGGACTCAATGCTGTCACCAGGACAGATGCACACCATATTCCTTGGGCAGATTAGCTCATAGTCAAATTGGCTTCTGCCAAATATTTGAGCACATTTGACTTGACAGCTGCCTATTGGCAAATCAGGATAGCTGAGGAGTCTAAAGCCAAAACTGCATTTTCTACCCCAGGTGGGCATTACCAATTTGTGGTGATGCCCTTTGGTTTGAAAAATGCACCTGCCACCTTCCAAAGGTTGGTGAATCATGTCCTTACTGGGTTGGATGACTTTTGCGCAGCATATCTGGAATGTATTGCTGTCTACAGCTCCACCTGGGAGGATCACCTGGTCCACCTGAAGGAAGTGCTAGAGTCTCTGCAAAAGCAAAAAACACAGTTGATGGACAGAATGTAGAACAATGTCATACATTCACCCCAGTACAAGGATCTGGGCCTAAATCCATCGTTTTTTTGCACTCCACACCACCCTGGGTTAGACACTGGCTATATGCAAATCAGCTCTGACCCTGTGCCTCATGGGAACAGTCCAGTCCGAACTACCAAGCCATGTCTTTCCCAGACCGGAATCAAGCATCCAAGTACCGGTTTCTGGCTATCAGCCTTCATCAGCCTGGATAGCTTGACTCCAGTGGTGAGGAGAGCCTGGGACTCACGTCTGAGCATCCCCAGCCCACTCGGGGTGAAATTGCAAAAAACACAGTTGATGGACAGAATGTAGAACAATGTCATACATTCACCCCAGTACAAGGATCTGGGCCTAAATCCATCGTTTTTTTGCACTCCACACCACCCTGGGTTAGACACTGGCTATATGCAAATCAGCTCTGACCCTGTGCCTCATGGGAACAGTCCAGTCCGAACTACCAAGCCATGTCTTTCCCAGACCGGAATCAAGCATCCAAGTACTGGTGGCAGAGTGGACTAAAAAACGGTGATGGATTAAACCCAGATCTTTTGACTGGGTGTGAGTGTTTGATTGATTCAGATGCTCCGTCCATCACCACCCCCTTTTGTACCGCTTTTGGCCGCCATAAGTGTGGCAGGGTATGCTCAGACGTGAGTCCCTTGCTCACTTTGCCACTGGATTCAAGCAAGCCGGGCTGAAGACGGCTGGAATGCCAGAAACCGGTCCTCGGAAGCTTGTTTCCGGTCCAGGGAAGACATGGCTTGGCAGTTCGGGCTGGACTGTTCCCATGAGGCACAGGGTCAGACTGATTTGCATATAGCCATGTCTGAACTGGGGTGGCAGAGTGGGCTAAAAAACGGTGATGGATTAAACCCAGATCTTTTGACTGGGTGTGAGTGTTTGATTGATTCAGATGCTCCGTCCATCACCACCCCCTTTTGTACCGCTTTTGGCCGCCATAAGTGTGGCAGGGTATGCTCAGACGTGAGTCCCTTGCTCACTTTGCCACTGGATTCAAGCAAGCCGGGCTGAAGACGGCTGGAATGCCAGAAACCGGTCCTCGGAAGCTTGTTTCCGGTCCAGGGAAGACATGGCTTGGCAGTTCGGGCTGGACTGTTCCCATGAGGCACAGGGTCAGACTGATTTGCATATAGCCATGTCTGAACTGGGGTGGCAGAGTGGGCTAAAAAACTGTGATGGATTAAACCCAGATCTTTTGACTGGGTGTGAGTGTTTGATTGATTCAGATGCTCAGTCCATCACCACCCCCTTTTGTACCACTTTTGGCCGCCATAAGTGTGGCAGGGTATGCTCAGACGTGAGTCCCTTGCTCACTTTGCCACTGGATTCAAGCAAGCCGGGCTGAAGACGGCTGGAATGCCAGACACCGGTCCTCGGAAGCTTGTTTCCGGTCCAGGGAAGACATGGCTTGGCAGTTCGGGCTGGACTGTTCCCATGAGGCACAGGGTAAGACTGATTTGCATATAGCCATGTCTGAACTGGGGTGGCAGAGTGGGCTAAAAACGGTGATGGATTAAACCCAGATCTTTTGACTGGGTGTGAGTGTTTGATTGATTCAGATGCTCCGTCCATCACCACCCCCTTTTGTACCGCAGAGTCTCTGCAAAAGGCAGGCCTCGCTATCAAGGCCACAAAGTGCCAGATAGGGCAGAGTAAAGTTGTATACTTGGGCCACCTTGTAGGTGGAGGCCAAGTTCAACCACTGGAGAGTAAGATCCAGACCATAAAGGACTGGTCCCCTCCAACTACCCAGACTCAGGTCCGAGCTTTCTTGGGCCTGACTGGGTACTACAGGAAGTTTAAGAACTATGGGTCCATTGTGACTCCTCTTAATGATCTGACATCAAAGAAGATGCCCAAAAAGGTTCAGTGGACAGTAAACTGTCAAAAGGCATTTGATGACCTGAAGAAGGGCATGTGCTCTGCACCTATCCTGAAGAGTCCTGACTATTCAAGAGAGTTCATTGTCCAAACAGATGCTTCTGAGTTGGGAGTGGGAGCTGTGCTTTCACAACTTAATGTACATGGTCAAGACCAGCCCATTGCTTTTATTAGCAGAAGGCTTACCCCCAGAGAGAAACGTTGGTCAGCCATTGAGAGGGAGGGCTTTGCTGTGGTGTGGGCCCTGAAGAAGTTGAGACCATACTTGTTTGGCACTCACTTCAAGATTCAGACCGACCATAAGCCCCTCTTATGGTTTAATCAGATGAAGGGTGAAAACCCCAAACTGCTCAGGTGGTCCATTTCCCTACAGGGGATGGACTTTACAGTGGAGCACCGCCCAGGGACTGACCATGGTAATGCAGATGATCTGTCCAGGTACTTCCACTTAGAACATGAAGACACAACTGGTCAAGGTTAGTCTAATGTCCCTGCGTTTGGGGGGTTTGTGTAGGAGAGTAGGGTCTGCTATCCTATGGTCACCCCAAATTTTTGCTTTTTGCTTCACGGGTTTATGACTTAATTTGGCTGTGGGCCTGCTAATCAGACCCACAGCCTGCTGTTCTCTCTCTAAATTAATGCCAATGCACACTAGGTGCATTACGAATTGAAACTGGTTCACCTTGTTGGCCCCTGTAACAGTGTACCCCAGGTACCCAGGGCATAGGTGTTTCCAAGCGATACAAAAGGGGATGATGGACGGAGCGTTTGAACAAATCAAACACTCACCCCCAGTCAACTGATCTGGGTTTAATCCATCACCATTCTTTAGTTCACTCAGCCACCCCAGTTCAGACATGGCTATATGCAAATCAGTCTGACCCTGTGCCTTATGGGAACAGTCCAGCCCGAACTGCCAAGCCATGTCTTCCCTGGACTGGAAACAAGCTTCCGAGGACCGGTTTCTGGCATTCCAGCCGTCTTCAGCCCGGCTTGCTTGAATCCAGTGGCAAAGTGAGCAAGGGACTCGCGTCTGAGCATACCCTGCCACACTTAGGGCTGAGTGGGCTAAAGAATGGTGATGGATTAAACCCACATCAGTTGACTGGGGGTGAGTGTTTGATTTGCTCAAAACGCTCCATCCATCATCCCCTTTTGTATCGCTTTGTTCGCCCTAAGTGTGGCAGGGTATGCTCAGACGTGAGTCCCTTGCTCACTTGGCCACTGGATTCAAGATAGCCTGGCTGATGAGGATTATGAATCCGAAACCGCTCCCAGGATGCTTGTTTCTGGTCCAGGGAAGACATGGCTTGGCAGTTCGGGCTGGACTGTTCCCTTGATCTCGACCTCGGCTGCAAGTAGTTTTTCATATTTGTATTTCGCATCTACATCGTATTGAAATGCAGGAGTAGATATTTGTATGTGCCATCTGTCACTGACTGTGTATGACTGTTTCACTGTTTTGCTGGTTTGTTACAGTGACTGCTCGTCCTTTTTTGTCTAAAATTATCCCTGGACGGCTTTTTGGGTCAGAGCCTCAGCGTAGCAGTGCCGATTTTGTATCACTGACCTGCCGTCAAAGATTGCTTGTGCCTACTAATTTCCTGAATAGATTTTCCTGGCCATCGCTCTTGTGTTAAAAGCCTTGACTGAAGCCTTTGTCTTTTATACATTTCAATTTAACTTTACTGACTGCTGTAACTTGCAGTAACTTCCCTTATTTCTTACCGTCTTTCTCTGCCTTTGAGACGCCGGAGCTTCCCTCCCCGTCCTCCTCCGTGGGGTCCCAGACGTCATCTGCAGACGGGAGAATATTGGGCTTTAAATCTTACGCGCGCTGCGTGGTTGAGCACACCCCACGTGTCCTGTTGCCAGGGAGACGCTCTACCCTGCGTTGAAAAGGGCTGGGAAAGGCAAAAGGCAAATGGTGCTTGGAAATAGAAGCAGCAGAAGCAGATTTAAAACGAAGGAGAGGTAGTTTCTTTCTCAATCGCTTTCTGCAATTGAAGCAATTGAAGCTGCAGCTGGAACTGGAATTTGTGCTGATTCATCTGCCTCATTGCTTTTATTTGGGACTGAAATAGTGACTAATACTATCCCTGTATTAATATCTGTGTTTATATCTTTTTCTGGTATATCAGCAAAACCTCAAATAAAGCTCCAAATAGGGAACAGTTACCCTCGCAATACTCTCAATACTGCCTCCTTACAGAGAGAGCTGAAAACTTATCTGAAAGGTCAAAGGAGACGCAATACTATCTTGAAGCAATCCTTTTACAGGCGCAAGAGAAATTTCCAGGGAGGAGGTCGTTGGGGTGTACGGACGTCCGTAAACTATCAAAAAGGTTTTGTGACGCCCTCTAAGCCCTATAAAGCTTCGGATATGGAAAGGAATACTGGAGAGAGCAGGGAGGACAAGGAGGACAGAGGGGAGGAACTCACCCTGCAAAAGGAGCAAAAAGGTCAGAAAATACAAACCGGGGCAGCAAATAACTCCACTCCTAAGAAGGAAAAAGGGGATGGAGTAGGTGAGCTTCTACAGGGAGAGATATCTACCCTACAAGACCTTGAGAATGCAGAAACTGTGCTGACACTTGCCCAACATACAAGTAACAAACATAAAGGCCCTGAAACCAGGAACCAGAGCAAAGGAGAAAGACCTGGCAAAAGACCCGGTAAAAGACCTGGCAAGAAATTGGGTTCAAGAAAAAGAGAAAGGAAAAATTAAAGATAAAAATATGGAAAAAAACTGGAAAAAGAAAGAGAAAAAACCAAACGAAAGGAGAAAGAGAAGGAGAAAGAGAAAGAAAAGGAGAAAGAGGCTGGCAATAAGAAGGAGGAAGAGAGGGTGAATTAGAGGAAGATGCCAAACTGGAACTAATGATTAAAAAAGCGCAGAGATTACAGACTATTAAAAACTTAAAGGCAATTGCAAAAAATACCGGCATAATTGAGTCATCCCAACCAAGAATCTCTAATATATTCAGCCCTCTGCATAAGGATTGCCGGAGTGACGCACCAAATAATGGGGGAAAAATACAGATCCAAATGCAGAACAAGAACTCTGAGGGGCGGAATATAAGCTGTAAGGATACTCAATTTATGCCTCCAACTAACTTGGAGAAAAGTGGAACTATAGGTACTGGCAAAGGAACTTGGAATGCTGACTCAAATGAGTCCCAGCAAGAGACAAGGGCTTCTATAGAAATAGACGCAGTAACATCAAATCAGAGAGAACAAATGGAACAATTTAATCAACAAAAAAAAAGTGAACCAGGAAACGAAGGACCTTATCCCTTTTCCCAATTCTCCCAATTCGCAAGATCTTTCAGTGGGGAAAGAATCCCACCCAGCCAATCACTCTCTCTCGGATGAAGATTCCGAATCTGAGGTATATGAAACAGGGATGTCTATCTCTAGTGAGTCAAGTCAATTGAGCAATTAAAGAGAATCAAGTCCTAGCTCTCGAAGGGGCGCCGTATCTTTGGAGATCTCTGGCTCCAATGACTCAAGATTATCTAGCAAAATCACCATCCAGGGGAAAAAAAGGAGCAGGGGAAAAAAAGGTCAAAACACAAAAGAGAACGAAACTTATTGAACGAGGAAACCACAGATCCTGGAAATAATACGGACTAGGTCAAAAGTAGACCTAATCCCCCCAGAAGAAGCCCAAGGATTGAATCATCAGGAGAAACACCATGTCAAACTCCGAACTTTCAAGAAAACAAAGATCGACACCTAAAAACTACGGAGCCCTCGCTGAGCCAGGTGCTTAGCTCAATAAAAAACTTCCATGAGGATGTGAAAAAAGACAGCCAAAAGAACCGCATGGCCATTGAAAAATTACAAGGCGCTGTGAAGAAAGTGGGCAGTATCTGCTCCGAGATTTCTGCAAGAATGGCCATGGTGGAAACTCGTACTGAGAACCTTGAAACCGATTTCCGGAATTGGAAGCCTGGGATATGGGAAGGGAAGTCCAGCGAGCCCATCGCTTCCCCCTAATGTTATCAAAAAACATTAACAAGCAAAATCAATATCCCAGGGCAATGCTGGTCTGCTTTGGAAATTTTCTCCTTCGGGAAAAAATCTACGATCTTGCAAGCCCTGCCACCCAAAGAGAGCATAAGGGGTTCAAATTTTTTTGTCAGACCGGACTTCGCTCACGCCACTGTGGAGCGAAGATGGAAAATGCGTCAGCTATTTGGACCCTTTGAAAAAGCTGGAGCAAAAGTATTCTTGCAAAATCCGGCACGCCTGAAAATTATATTTAAAGGTGCAACAAGAAGCTTTAACAGCGAAATACAGGCGGAAGACTATCTTCGAGAAATCTCAGAGACAGCTTCTCGAAATCCAGGGAAATAATCTAAATCCGATTTAAAGACTTGTAGTAAAAGGAATATATAAGATGAATTAACTATTATAATTTGTATCAAGTAGAAGGGATATATTGGGGAAGCGTGGACTTTTAGCAGAATGGCAGATTGGTATAGGGAAATTAAGTTTGATAATTATTATGAAATGTAGGCTTATGGTCAACTACAAAAGATAAGCATACTACTTATACTAATAAACTAGCCTAGCTCGCAGAGCCCGTTTGCGCGGATGTCGCACCCCTGGTCCAGATAGGCCAGGTAACCTTCAAAGATGGTGGGGGGAGGGGGGGGGGGGGAAAGGGGAGGGGGGAAGGCCGGACAGGTTGGACATACAGGGGAGTAAATTTATGTCAAAAAGAAATATGGAAATACTTAAAGAGATCACAGGAAACCAGACTGTCTGGGATAAAACATATGGTACTCTTTTATTAGCAGTATGGCTGGGATAAAAATACTATCTCTGAATATTTGCGGACTGAACGATCTCAAAAAAAGACAAATGGTTGCAATTGGCCTACAAAACTGGGGAGCCAATGTTATATGTATGCAGGAAACTCATATTGAAGGGTCCCAGCTGTTAAATACACTAGTATATGAATTGGTGTGTGCTACCTCACAAGGTGTTAAAATTTGAGGGGTTGCTATTCTGGCTAAAGGGAGTGGATTGGTGTTTAACAAATCTAAAACTGATAAGTTTGGCCATCACCGAATGCAGTTATCAAACAGGGCAAAAAATGACAATTTGTGCTATTTATGGGAGCAATACAGATGACCCCGGGGTTTTCGATGAGGTCTCTAACGAACTATCACACTGGCCTCTTCCGGTGTTGGTCTGTGGGGACTTCAATATAAACCTACCGGTCAACTGGTCCTTAAACGATGACTGGGTCTATAAAGGACGTAAACCCAAAGTATTCCGCTCTCTTAAAGATCTGTGTCTTATACATGGACTCGTGGATAGCTGGCAGACTTCAAACCCCAACACCGGTGACCTTGGCTATACCTTTTATTCCAATCCACACCGCACGCATGCCAGAATTGACTATATTTTACTTTCAAATTCACTAGTCAGGAATTCCCAAACTGTTAAATTGCCTCGGGTACTATCGGACCACAACCCCCTTTTATGTACACTGACTATTAGACTAGTTAAATCAGAGCCTAGCCTGTGGTCATTTGAAAAAGCATTACTGAACGACCCTCAGTATTGTATCCACATGAAAGACTGGATACCCAAGTTCCTAACAGAAAACATCAATAGTACATCAATAGAGGTTGTTTGGGACACGTTGAAAGCAGGGGTCCAGGGTGAGACTAGGTCATATTCCCTCAGAGCAAACAGGCGAGAGAAAGAGGAGATGCAGGGGTTGCAGGATGAGCTTATTTCAGCAGGAGTAGGACTCATTAGTGTTACTAGCAATAGAGATACAACTGGGGACATCTCTAACACCTTAGCCCAAGTAGCGGTTGCCAAGGCAGCAATCACTAATATGTTTTCAGATAAGGCAATTCGGAAAGCCACGGCACGAAAAGAATTAATATATGAATTCAATGAGCAAGTGGGGCATCAATTGGCGGTGCGATTGCGACAACAGGTCAATGCTAATCTAATAAGGGAGATTATTGACCCAGTGGAAGGCCAGTTAAAAGACCCAGAGTTGATTAAGCAAGCATTTTGGAGGTTTTATAATGAATTATACACGGATAACGGCAAGGAAGACGTTATAGCAATAGAAAGGTACTTAGAGAATTGTGAAGTCGTAAAGCTTGAGGTAAATACGCAGCTGGCTCTAGAGGAAACTCCGAACAATGGAAGAGGTATTGACCGCGGTCAAGAGCCTCCCTAAAGGAAAGGCAACAGGTCTGGATAGCATACCTTCAGAGTTTTATGGCACATTTATAGACAAAATTAAACACATATTTAGGGATTTGATTATTCATATCTTTTCCGGGGGGAACCTCCCAGTTCCTGGTCTAGGGCCAAAATTGTGATTTTTGCTAAAAAGGGGAAACCCCCAGAACATTTAGGATCATATCGCCCTATAACCCTTATAAATACGGATTCTAAAATATACTCCAATCTTGGCAAACCGAATTGCACCTATAATACACAAAGTGATAGTCAACAGTCAGCATGGTTTTGTCCCTGGAAGGTCACCGATAAATCATATCCAGAGGGTTATTACACTTTTTGACGGAACAGAAACTACAGGAGACCCTATGGCCCTGATCCTTTTGGATGCAGAGAAGGCCTTTGATAGGGTCTCCTGGCAGTTTCTTTGGAAAGCAATGGCAATGATGGGATTTCAAACGAAATTTATTCAGGCGATACAAAAGATGTATAATAATCATAGGGCTGTTGTATCTGTCAATGGAAGCCTAACTAAGGAAATTGCCGTCTCCAGGGGAACTCGCCAGGGGTGCCCTTGCTCGTCATTGCTCTTTGCAATATATATAGATTCCTTTTCGCTATTTGGAGAAAAACAATCAGATAACCCCCATTATATCACAGGGGTACCCGACAAAAACATTAGCATATGCTGATGATATTGCTATAGTTACCGCAGATCCCACAGTAGCAATGCTGATCATTGAGGCCGAGGCTAGGAAATTTGGGCTGGTTTCTGGTTACACGTTAAATCAGGAAAAGACACAAATTGTCCTAAATCATACAATTGTAATGGATGATCCTAGGGTGGTGAAGGGAGCGACATACCTGGGTGTCACAATTTCTTCAAAGTTAGAGGAAGTTGTAGACATAAATCTTAAGCCAATGCTGAATACGATACAAAAGGATCTACGACGGTTAGACAACCTCCACCTGTCCATTTTTGGAAGAGCAAATGCAATTAAAATGGTGTACTTTCCCAAAATATTATATTTATTCAGAGCAGTTTGTCTAGAATTTTCTAATCAGTGGTTCACAGTAATGGAACGTACTTTTTCAGGATTTATATGGTCATACGCGCAACCCCGATGGGCATATAGATATCTTACCCTTCCTAAGGACAGAGGTGGGTTGGCACTTCCCAATTTAAAGAGATATTACTGGTCATGTGTATTACTCTACAGTAAGGAATTATTGCAAGAGGGGAACAAAACAGAGGTACATACCGCTTCAATCTTTCAGCTATTGGGGGGGAATTCCTGTTATGGCTATTTTTGGAGACACATACACGACAGTTACCACAAAAAGGTCAAATTCAAAACTCTTTATAGTTGTTTTAAGGTTTGGAAGGCTGTAAAAAAAGTATTTTGAATAGGACGATTCTCATATTACACTCCGGTACTAAATAACCCAATTCTTCCACCAACAATCTTTAAAGATAACTGCGTTAATAAATGGTATAATTTGGGAATAACACAATTAGGGGATTTTTATACTAACCAGGGGATTAAATCTTTTGATGCTCTAAAGGGAGAATTTGGTTCAGACTGGCGGGATTTTTTTAAATATCTCCAAATTAGGGACTTCTTAATTCACAAAGCTGGAGCAAGGACACTCTGGAAAGAATCTACTGTAGTAGAGACAATTATACATTCTAAGAAACATACAATCGGTGGAGTTTGTGTCATTGCTGGATAGGTTACCTGACGATCTAGATAAAACGGCAACGAGATGGCAAAGTAAACTCAAGATCTCTAAAGAAGGATTCCTATATTCTTATCAGCTAGCTCAAACCATCCTTATTTCTACCAAACTCCAGGCACAATTTTACAAAACCTGTTTTTTTCTTTACTATACACCCGATAAGATCGCAAAATGGGGAACCGGTAAGGGGACCTGCTGCCCGAGATGCAACCTATCTAAAGCAGACTGCATCCATATCTTTGCCTCTTGCCCGGTGTTAATACCTTTGATACAAAATATAGAGGTTCTTAACTTTGGTTCTTCATAGAAAGGTCGCCTTGTCACCAGAGGTAATGGTACTTGGGGTGGAATATACAGATAATCTTGAACGGTCACGAGTTTATATTTGTTGCTATGGCTGTTTGAAGACTATGTCTAGCCTCGGCTTGGCTAGACCCGCTACCGCCCACTTTTCAACAGTGGCTAGCCAGGCTTTTAGCTGTGCATAATATCGAGATAGCTATATATAAGCGGAAAGGTAGACGGCGACGCGAAAGGGGCATGAAAATCTGGACTCCTCTCACACACTGGCGAGATCTACAAAACTGATTTATTATCAATGTTGTAATGTATTTAAGTTATTGCTTTAATTGGTTCTTCGTGATCCTTGGAATATATTTTGTAAATTCTCTATAATGTATTCTGAAATATGACAAACACAACGTCAAATTCATGATGTTAATGTACAGAATGTATAACTGTCCGGGGGGGGAATAAATATGTTAAAATCAATAAAAACATTTTTTTTAAAACAAAATGGATGCTGCCACCACAGACACAAGTCTGACCTCCTGCTGCTGGGAGTCCTTCCAGCGAGGGAGGCTTGGACAAAGGGTTTCCTGCCTTGGGAGGTGCTAGCACCACCCCAGACAGGATTTTGTGTATTGGGTAGGACAGGGCTGAATAGAATGAGACATGCCTGGGGCACACAAGGTGTCCCTGTGCATATGCCAGTTCAAATCGGTGCTGGGGCTCTCCAGCCCCAGTCTTGGCGCGAAGCTGGACAAAGGAAAGGGGGTGTAACCACCCCCCTTCCTGGTCCCACCCAGAGGAGGGGCCTAGCAGGTAATCCGGCCCCTAGATTTGGAATAAGAGCAGGAGCTGTCTCCCAAGACTTCAGATCATCCTGAACTCGACTTGAAACTAAGAGGAAAACTGGACTTCGACATTCTGCTGCACAGAAGACTGAAGAGAATCTCCCTTGTGGCCAAGGAGAGACCACCCTGTGAATACAGGCACCAACCAGCAACTCGACGTCTGCTTTGCCGCCGCCTGAGCCCGAGCCCAGAGCCCAACAAGACCTGGATTCCCAGACATCTCACAGCCCGATCCACAGTCCCTGAAAAGAAGAGACCCGTGGAGGCATCGAGAGACGTGGGACCGGCCATCTTGAAAGACCACTGAGAAGCTGGCTGCACAGCACCCGAGGCACCCTCGATGCTGTGCTTTGGGGTTTGAGAAGCCCCACCACCGAGCAGCATCTGCACCGAAGATCAGCCCCCCAGCATCTCCACGATCAGCGGGGGGCCCTTTTGCACTTTGCCACTCGACGCGTCATCCCGGTCACTTGCCACGCGGCTAGTGGCCATCTTGGCGACGAAATCTACGATCTAAACCGCTGGTCTGGTTGCTCCAGACTGGCCCTCGCTCCTGTAAAAAGGAGCAGCCCCTCTGACCTTGCTGGTCCGAGAAATAAGCTTTCTTCACTTCCTGCGTGGCTTGCATTACCCAAGGCCTGTTTGCTCCAATCAAGTTGCCGACACCGCCATCAGCTAGAGCCTTCGTGGGACAGCTCGTGATAGACTCCTGGACGTCCTCGACCTCTTCGTGTCCACGTGGCTGCGGAGACAAGCTGCACCTCTTCACCTGTTTGCACCCGACATCGCCTGGTTCCATCCTGGTTCCACGGTAGTCACTGGCTAGTGACTTTGAACATTGTCCCCTCTGCTTTCAGGTCTTCACATCTTCAGATCCATCCTTGGATCCACCGGAACTCTCCTCGACGACCCGCCTGCAGCATCTTCATCTCCAGGCACCATCGACCTGCGCGACGAAACCCGACACTACTTGGCACCTGTGCACCCGCTTCCTGTGGGTGAGGTAACTCAGCAACGCCGGTGTTCCTACACTGGTACACACCTCTAGTGCCTAGATCTAAAGTTTTGTTCTTCTAGGTCAGTCGGAAGGTTCCTAAAACAGTAACTTTGTAACTTTTACGCACCATTGACATTGCATTGGTGCATGCGTGCACTTTAAGCACTGCACCCGAGTCCCGCGGGCCTTTCCCGACTTCTTCACTGTTAGTCCCGAACAGCTCCAGCGATTCCCCAGGCCCTAGGCCTATTTCCTTTCAGATTGGTGGTTCTTATACCACTATTTTAGTATATGGTTTAAGTGGCCCCTAGGGCTCATCCATATTGTGCAACTTTTGTGTATTTAAACGGTGTTTTGTTTTAATGCATTTGCTTCTGTGCTCATAAAGAGTATAGGGGATATTTGTAGTAAATAAATAAATATATATTTTCAATATATCTGTGTGGTGTCCTTTCATTTGGTATTCAAGGGGATTGTGTATGGTAAAACAGCTTGCTTCACATGCCTTTACAGAGTTTAGCCTAAGACTGCTTTGTCCACGCTACTAGGATAGCTGGTCTATAAGGTTGACTTACAACCAATCATCATAAGGGTTGCTTGGCATGGTATAAGGTGATCACTAGAACTAGTAAGCATCATATACCAGGCCACCTTCTCACAGTGTGTGTATGTATGTTCTTGATTTCCAGTATTTTGAGTAATTCGTTTGTTTTTCAGTTTGCTCCAGAATTGTGATTTGCTGCAAAATGATTCATTAATCTGGATAAACCCAGATCATTCCATTAAATTAATGCACTTTTAGCCCACGTTTTTCAAATTCTAATTTGAAGTGATGTACACTTTTCATTCCTGCGGCAAAGTATGATGTTACTTCATTTGAGTAATGGCCAATTTATCATCAAACCCTGAATCAGGACCCATTCTTTCTACTAACCGCATAACTATGAGAGAACCACATATATTGGAAAATTCCTTATTGTTCTGCGTCCTCATGTCCACTTCAGGACAGCAAGGAGCGACCGATACTAACTCCACATACACATTTGCAGAGGTCTCTGGTGGGGTAGGTTATCCTGTCTAGGATTTGCAATGTGGTACTTAGTCCTGTATTTGTCAAAGGAAAACCCGAAGCGTATGTACCAGAATGCAAATAAGAAAGTGAGTTTGTTGAACTTCCTTTACCCTACATGGATTACCTTGAGTCCTCCGCTGATGCTCTTCCTCACTCTCTCGCAGCATCAAACATTGTTCTAAACAAGAAGGAGCGCCGACGCAACAGCATCAACAGAAATTTTGTGGGCGACTACATCGGGATAGAGAACCGGCCAGAGCTGAAGCAGTTTGTTGGGCGCAGAGAACGCGTCGACTTCTCTGACACAGTGACTAAATACGACCGTAGGTTCAAGGTAGGCCTGGAGATGTGAAAGCAGTGGGCAGCATCAAGGGCATAGCTCTTGCTGGCACAAATGTCTCTTCCACTTGTTGGCCTGCATGGGTTGATTTGCCTATAAGTTTGGTTCATCTGAATGTCCCATCAGGCATGGCAGCCGTTCAAGCGTCCGGCGCACCTGATCTGCAACCAATGCCCTATTACTGATAGCCTTACTGAGGCAGGTAAGTCCAACGTGGCAGATTCTGGTCTATTGATTAGGCTGTAGCCCTGGTTGCCTCCAGTTGTGTGTAGGAGAAATGTTCATAGGCACTTATGAAATGCGAAGAGTGGGCGCAGTTATTGCTAATGAATCTTCCACTTGTAGGATTACAATGCTATGCTCAGTAGGCGCTGAAGATCTCTGCTCAAAGATGCTGGGAGCAGTTCTCATCAGTTTTCTTTGCCCGTAGACTGTGAAGCGAGACCTGATCCTGACGCCCAAGTTGCTGTATCTGATTGGCCGAGAGAAGGTGAAGCAAGGGCCCGAAAAAGGCATGATCAAGGAGGTCCTGAAACGGAAGATTGAACTGGAGAAGATCCAGTGTGTCTCACTCAGGTAATGAAAGTAGCCGCCCACTGCCTCGTGCAGGGAAGATACAGTGAGCCCTTAAAAGAGAAAAATGAGGGACAGGGAACAGTGGGGCAGAAGATGGAGGACAGGAAATAGTGGTGCAGGCTGGGCAGGGGGGAGAAGAGCGTCCTTCGCTTGACTAGCAGGGAAACTAAGGTTTAGGAGTGCTCGTCACCCCTAGAGTGGGAACCTGGAAAAGCGGCTCCTGGACATTAGAGGTGGGGGCAAGAGGTTTCTCAGAATTTGAACTAGGGCATGTTGGTGCTACAGATGGGGCAGAGAAGTGGCTGTTGAGAATGAGCCTTAGGTTAAAGGAACTCCTGACCTGGTGAGATGGGTAAGGGACTTCTCATGATGGAATGCTGAGCTGAGAAAGAACCTGCTGTGATGTTGATTAATCTTTTGACTAAATTACTGTTTGGTGTGAATTATAACTTTTGGAACTAAAAAAAGTATGTTTAGAGTCCTATTCCTGCCCGAAAGTGGTCAAAATAGAAGCTTCTGAGTAGGAGGAAAAGTCTGTACCTCCATCGTCAAAGGTCCTTGACAATGGGGGTAAGCGCTGATGATGGATCACTCTAATATGGGGTGTGGGGTAGAGGGCATCTAGGACGGAAAGCAAGGAACACCTGGGGATAGAACAGGGGGGGTCAAGTGGATTGCGGGAATTGGGAGTAAGAAGTTTCTTGGGAAAGTTGGGCAGTAGGCTCCTGAAAATGTGAATTTGGCAAGGGTGACTTGTGTGTGAGAGCTGAAAGGAGTGGTCAGAATGGGGGGGGGGGGGTAATGCAAGTGGTTCCGGAGATCGACAAGTAGGAGCATGTGCTACAGAGGCTATGGGGTGGAAGTTTTGGAAGTCGAGTCAGCAAGGTGTTCCTGGGGATGCAGAATTTGAGAGTAGATGCTGCTGGGAAAGAGAGATGATGCAAGCATTGCCTGAGGAGTGTTGATTTATGAGGCCCCTGAATGTGGGCTCCTGGAGATGGTGGGAAGGTGGAAAGACTGCTTACAATAGGGAGTGAAGAATGGAGTGGATCAGTGAATCCTGGGGTGGATAGAAAGAGGGGGAGAATATCTGCTGTATGTGGGGCATGTGGTGAGATGCTGCTAACCATGTGCAGTGTGAGTGAGTGGCTAATGCAGATAAGTGGGAGCACTGGGTTGCACAAGATGGGGACAAGAACATGAGGATACCGCTTACAATAGTGGAGGTGGTCAGGAAGAGGATCCGGGTTGAGGAGAACGTCTCAGGCAGGTAAATGCAAGAGTTGTGATTATGTTTATTTAAAATTTTGCTCACACTGTCTACCCGGCCTCCTCTACCACAAGTACTCTGCAGGACGACTTTTTCATCATTCACGAGGCACAGTACGATAGCGTCCTGGAGTCCATGTTTAAGACTGAGTTCCTGAGCCTTCTGTACAAGCGTTATGAGGAAAGAACCCAGAAGCAACTGCAACTAAGGTTCAACAACATGTGAGTTTGACAGGGTAGCACATGGATTGGGGGGAGGGGGTCAAGGGGGGGTGGGGGGTCTGTTCAGATACCACACCGAGACAACAAGACAACTTTTTAGGATATCCTCCAGGTGAAGAGGTATGGTCAACCTGAGGTGTTCTGGTCAAAAATGTGTTGTGATGTTTTGTTAATATTTTTTATATCGGTTTCTTTGCGCTGAGGCAATATCCGCAGAGACAGAGCTGCTCAGGAAAAGGCCTTTTTGACGCACCAGGTCTTTAGGTTTTTCCTTTCATGGGCCATGACAAATGTCTGAGTCACAGGTGGTGGTGGTGAGCTTGAAGGAAGAGAGGTCACCGATGCTGTGGCTGGCACTGGCTGGCACTGGAAGGTGAGGTAGAGTGCTCTGGATGAAATCCGCTTTTGAGGCCAGGCACATGAGTTCTATGATATACAGTGGATGAAGTGGTTTGGATGGCATTGGGTGTAAGGTGAACGAGGCACTTGGATGGCATTGGATGGGCAAGTAGGGAGCACAGGTGCTTTGAATGGTACTGGACAAGGAGTTGAGGTGCCCAGATGTTGCGCCTGCTACTGGTTAACACCCTCGGTCCTCATCAGTTGGATGCCACCAGATGGAGTCCTAGTGTGTTTTTGATGGTATTGGGCAGGTAGTTGGGTTCTCTGGGTGGCAGTGAAGTTAAAGTATAGACTGGATGGGTACTGTGGATGGCATTGGGCATTGAGGTGAATTTCTTAAGTGCTGTGTGCCAAGTGGCTAAAAGTGTGCAAGCCCACTTGCACATTTATACAAGCTAGTGAGCACAGGTGCTGAATATGGCACCAGGTATGAAGGAACAGTACATGGGTAATATGGCAAACACAGCTTGACGAGGGAGCTGTGCGCATGGGGCAGTAGATAGCAATATGTAGGTAGGGTACATGGAGGCAGTGGATTTCCCAAGATACTGATGTAGCTGAGGATGGCATTAGCGAAGTGGTAGAGTGCAGGCGTCCTGTGGATAGCAGTCAGTATGAAACTACATTATTGCTTGAGGCCTAGGCATTTAGAATTAAACCAGGTGTGCAGAATCAAGGCATCCTGAAAAGATCATTGCACAAGAGAATCTTCCATACACCCACGTCATGTGATAAAGATAGGCTCAGCCTCTGTGCCAAGCTGACAAAAACAACATTATGCTAAATCTAATACCGCCTAAATTGAATCAAGTTTATGATGTACAGCCTGTTGGTTTTGTCGATGCGTTTTCTTATGAGGTCTTCCCCAGGACTGTTTGATCAATATTGTTTGCTCTTCCAGGGAGTCTTATTTGATTTTCAAACATCAAATTCTTCTTTTGACTTTTAGACACATAGGAGTGTGTCTTATTTACTTGGGGCCATTTGATGGTATATTTGTTTCAGGTATTCTTTAAATAATTAAGTCTATTCACTGGCAGATTGATGCTTCTGAAGTTCCGCAAGGTGGCATCTATCCAGTTTTCAATGAGCATCCAGTGTTTTTTGAGGGTCAGGTCATGAATTTATAATAAAAAGATACTGCATGTCTAAACATGTTTATTGAATCCAGCCAGTACTTCGGCAAGGGGATGTGTAATGGCTTGATGTAGATTGTGTAAAAGCAAGATCTAGTAAAGGTTGTAATTCATCAAAGGATCACATTTTGAGGGGACTAAAACTTAGGGGCTCCTTGACCAATTTGCATGAATTATCCCAAATCAAATCTATGGTGTAGCCTATTTTTGTATTGGTGAGAGTACCCAACTGACCTGGACATTACATGGTGTGATGATTTTTGGGTTAATGTGAATTTGTCCAGGTGATGCAAAAAGTACCAGTTTAAGGACGATAACTATTTTTTGGTTATCTGTATTGTTTCCACAAGCCTAATCCTTTTGGATTTCATCATTAATTTACAGATCATTGATATGGTCTGACCGGGGGAGGAAGGAGTACTGGGATATGTGGGACAAATACGTGCCATGTATGGTGCTTGCGTAGGTCTCACGATTATCTCTTTTGTATGCTAGGCTGGAGTTTAAAGTGAAGAAGGATGGATGGGCTCCCTGGGGGGCTGCAGGATCCCGTCACATTCAATTCCAGGTGCAGCACGGCGATGTTGCTCTACTGAAGAACAACGGCAAAGTGCTGAATGTGAGCATTGGACCAGGCCTACCCAAGAACTCGCGTAAGTGCTCTGAAGGTCAAACGTTGAGATGGAGCTAATGTATTGTAACGTCTTTGAGGAAGCTTCCTACAGAACTACATTGCTGATGATCACTTAGCCCGTGGAGGGAGTGGAAACTCCTTACAGTAATTTAGCTCCTATACAGGGCCATATTGGCCCTTTTGCACTGTTTTCCCAGGTAGAAGGGATCTGCCATGACCCATCCATCAAAGGCACCCATGGCCTTATTCTAGAGTTCTCTCAAGGGGTAAAGTAATGCAAGTAAAATCTGAGAAAGTGATATCCTTGCAAAGATTAGTTTGAACAAGAAATAAAATCCTAGTGTGTGAGGAGGATCTACCTGCGGAGTTTACAGTAAGGCAGGTCGTACAGATACCTAGGTCAGAAGGGCTTCTGCAGAGCAAACAGCAACACAAGTCATGTAGACATGTGGGGAGGGATGAAGCTCCCAGCAGTTAATGGTGCCAAGTATTCAATAGGTATATATTGGAGGGAGCTTCCTGCTAAACAGAACACTGCATTGTTGGTAGGAGGGAGGATCTTCTCTGCAGATGTGGCCTCTTACTGCCTTAGTGCTACATACAGGTCTTACATGCCAAGGCGGCAAGAAGTCTACCTCTGCCCAACAGTGTGCACTGGCGGTATTTTTGCACTTGTGCAGAGGGTCCTGGGGAGGTGATTCCATCTATAGTAAACAGAGGAGTGCAGGTAGATTTGGCAATCCTCCACACGCTTGGCTACGAGTGGGGACATTATCCATGCTATTGTAAGTCGAAGAGTGACAGTGGGTTTGGCTGACCTGAACACACTCAGCCAAGGCTGTGGAGGCTATCCAACCGATATTACAACGAGCTCAGCAGGTGGATTTGGCTATACTGCACATGCTCAGCCATAACTTGTCATACAAGAGGCTTGTAAAGTATCTACTATAATTTGCAATCCTGCTTTAAAATGGTTATTTATCCCTCAACTTTAAACAAATCTCATTATAAAGAACCCTCAAAGAAAACTTGAAGTAAAACAAATCAAAATGGCATAAATAAAGTGCCAATTTGACTCAAAACATGGAAACGGATCTATGCTAAAATGAGTAGTGCATAAACAACCATTCCAGTCAATTCTTGAAACTGAAGGGGCTAGAAGTACACTTTTTCAGGCACTAGGCCTCAGCTGAAAAACACTTTTTCAAAGAATTCTCTGCTACTCTCTTAGCCTGCTTCTAGTCTGAGTCAGAGCCAGCGACTTAACCGATCTACTGGCTGTAGGCCCCCAGCTACTCCTTCAGATCCTCTCCCTTTAAAACGAGTTAAACCTCTGTTTCCACTTTTGATCTCTCGCTTGGTCTACTTTTTCAATCTTTCTCTATCCTCTGGAATATTTCCTTCCCTTTTCAAGTCGGCAAACATTCCTCCACTTTTGAAAACCCCTCTCTTGTTCCTTATGATTTTTCTGATTTCAGATCTCTCTGCCCTTGCTTCTTTAAAGAACTCAGGAAAGTATTTTTTACCACCTGCTGTCAGCATTCCTTCAGTCTTGCAGTCTTCTGTTTCCTATTCAACCTGGTTTCCACCTTAGGTGCCCTGCAGAAACTGCACTACTTTCTGTTTCAAATAGTCTTTTTCATTTTTAGACATTACTGGCAACCTTTTATCTTTATTCTTAAGTGTCACAGTGATCACACTATTCTATTTTCTCTTTCTTCTTTGGGTGTTGCCTGTTGAACATAGCCATACTTGGCTTGATGATGCATTTATGAAATATAAAATGTCTAGGTGATATTTTAAGTCCTTTTCACTATGTATTTGCTGAGTTTACACTACCTGTTGATTCAGTTATGTTATTAGAAATAGTCGCTTTAGGTTTGCAAGTTTTTACACAAAAAACTGTCTTCCTTAGCCATTGCTTCTGAGCAGGAAGATAGACGAATACTGTACAATTAGGGCGGCATTCCTAAAATGAGAGTATTTGCGAGCTATGTGGCCGAACGTGAGCAATACTGACACTTCTGTTTCTTTTTTTTTTTTTTTTTTTTTAACATTTTATTGGTTTTTCTTTCCCCCCCCACATTTTATTTATAACAGGGCACATTAATTACAATCCATTTACAGTAAGGAATTAAGCATAATATTACAGACAGTGAACAAAATCATATAATAAGCAAACTATTCCCCCCCCCCCCTGAGGGCCTAGGCCTACTTTCCATCGAATGAAGGGTTCCCAAATCTGTATTCCCATTTTCTTACCATTCTTCCCCCTTCTGGCATATATAGCTGTTTCTAATTTTTGTATAGACATTACTTTGCCTAACCATTGATGATATGTTGGAGGATTAGGGTCTAGCCAAGCCGATGCCACAATCAACCTCAAGATCGCCATTGCAACAAATAGAAAATATTTACAATTCGGTTGCTCACCAATACTAATCCCCAATAACATAACAGCTGGTGTTAATTCTATATTCGAGGTCATAGCAATCTGAAAAAAATTCGTGATATCTTGTTTCAGTTTATCCAATTGGGGACAACTTACAAAAATATGTTAGAGATCTGCATCTGCATTCCCACATCTAAAACAGGTATTTCCAGTCATACCACCCCACTGGGCAATCTTAGCAGGCGTGTAATACAAATGATATAATATCTTATAATGCTGGGCTTGAAGAGCCGATGAACATAGCGCTATCCTGCCCATTTCTATTGATTCAGTGAAAATGTCCCTGCCCGCATCCATATCCAAATTTAAGTCCATGGACCATTTATCTCCCCATTTCTCTAAATCGTCCTTCTTTATTTTCGTCATCTCTAAATAAAATCTTTTAATCGTGCATTCAATACCTTTTTCCATAAGATCCATTATTGCATTTCTTTGGAAACCCGATGCACCTCCCTGCTTATTTACAAGACAGCTTCTAATTTGAAGATATTTGAAAAAATGTTTAGTATCCAAATTAAACCTCTTTTGCAATTCAGCGAATTGTACTATGCCATAGGGACCCATCATATCTCCGACTTTTCTTATCCCCCGCCTGTCCCATTCTTGGAATACATTATCCGAGAAGACCTCACTAGGGAGCGATGGATTATTTTTTAATCTAGTATAAAAACTATACTTCCCAATTCCCACCTTTTTTGAAATTCCTTTCCAAATATTATGTGCAGCGATTACAGTCTTAAAACGTGTTCTTTTAAAATAACTACCCTCAGAAAATCTCAAAAAAGCATTCTCAGCATTCATACCAAGTGCCAAACCATAAATAACAAGTGATCCAAAATCATGCCAGCCCTCCTTTTCTGCTCCTCCAACCAAACCCACCATATATTGTAATGCCGCTGCCCAATAATAGAGTTTTAAATCAGGCAGAGACCAGCCCCCTCTTTCCCGCGGGAGCGACATATACCTCAGAGCCCTCCGCGTCTTACCTCTTGCCCAAACGAAGCGGTTAATCAATTGCTCGCAGATTTTGAACCACTTGTTATCGAAGAATAGTGGAATCGCTCTAAAGATATATAGAAATTTAGGCAAAACCATCATTTTGATAATATTCACACGTCCTACTAATGATAAATGCAGATTTTCATAACGGTCTAGATCTTTCTTCACTTTGCCTATAATTGGAGCTATGTTTTTTTCCACCAATTTATCTAGATCTGCTGTGATGTTAATTCCTAAATAGACCCCTTCATGTACAACACGATTATCGTTACAGATAGCCATTGAGTTCTTGATAATCTGGGTCTTTAAGGTATTCAGGGCGTAACCAGATACCTGTCCAAACTTACGGGCCTCCCCCTCTATCGTAGCAATTGCCTCTGTGGGGTTTGGTGTTATCACCGCCACATCATCGGCATATGCAAGTATCTTACAGGATCCCAACATTGTGTTCAGTGGAATAATGTCTGGACATAGCTCTATCCTGCGAATTAAAGGATCCATATACATGGCAAACAGCAGAGGCGAGCAAGGGCACCCCTGCCTTGTACCTCTCTTAATTGAGAATTGATCCGTAGTGCCCCCGTTAACTCTTATAGCTGCGACCGGATCCCTATACAGAGTTTTTAGGGCTTTAACGAATCCCTCCTTCATCCCAGCTCTTATTAAGATATGCCACAAGAAGTCCCAGGAGACCCGATCAAATGCTTTTTCAGCATCGAGCAACATTACCGCCATCGGGTCCCCTGTAACTTCTGCGGTGTCAAACATAGTTATGACTTTCCGGGTATGGTGTGTCGTCCCTCTGCCAGGAATAAAACCATGTTGATTACTACTAACCAACGGAGATATAATAGCTGCAAATCTTGTTGCCAATGCCTTTGAATATATTTTAGTATCACTGTTCATCAACGTGATTGGTCTATATGACCCTGGCTCAGTTTCTATCTTCCCTTTCTTTAATATTAAAACAATGTCTGCGCCACTCCAGGATTTAGGGATAGATTCCCCAAATTGTGCAATTTGCATAGTCTTAACTAGGTCTTGCCCTAGACTCTCCCAAAAGATTTTATAAAACTCTAAGGGCAATTGGTCCGGGCCAGCAGCCTTACCAGAGGGCAAGTTAACCATGGCTTCTTTAACTTCATTAAGCTCCAACACTCTCGAGTTCTTCTGCATCCTCACTAGATACCCCAACCACCGGAACGCCCTGGAGGTATTCCCTTATCTCTACAATATTACTAGGGTGTTGCTCATCATACAGTACCTGATAATATTTCCTGAATACCTGCCTAATTTCCTGTGAGTCTGAATGTATTTTCCCGAGCTCGTCCCTAATCTCCCTGACTACCCCCGTTGCTGCTATCTGTCTGGTGCGCATGGCAAGTACATGTCCAACCTTTTCGCTAAACTCATAGCATCTCTCCCTTTTGGTCGTAAAATTCTGAACTGCCTTATTCGCCATATCTTCTTCCGCTTCACTTTTTACTTTCATTAATTCTATAGTAGCCGCTTCAATCAATTCGCCCCTTATTAAAGATTCATAAAGATGCTGCTCCGCCTCTAAAACAGCCCTCTCTAAATCACTGTCCCTAGTTCGCGCTATTTTCCTTTTATGGGCGCTAAAGCTGCATGTCTCACCCCGCACTCCGGCCTTAAAAGCATCCCAAACTACTCCTACTGGAGCACTGCCTCTATTGTTCTTAAGAAATTCGCAGATCCATTTGGACATATGTTTTATGTAGTTTTTATCCAGGAGAAGTCCTCTTTCAAAAGTCCAAACCCTACTTACTTTACTTCTCCCTCCCACCTTCATTGTTAATATTAAAGGGTTATGGTCACTTAAGATACGAGGAAGCCTATCAATTTCTAACCTATTCAGTAGATCAGTTGAGACCAAAAAATAATCTAATCGGACACACAGATGATGAGGTGCTGAATAGTATGTAAATCCTGCTTGACCTGGTTTAATACTACCCCAAACATCTTGCAGCAGGTTATTCTCTAAAAGATTAGTTAGGGCTTTGTATACTCTTTTCTTCCTCCCTTTGTAGGGCCCTGTTGACCCTACCCCCAACCCATCTGCCCCATTAATATTTAGGTCTCCTCCTATAATTATTTGAGATGGCCAGCCCACTAATTCCGTATCCAGGAATTGCAGGATTTCTGGGTCGTCCTGCGTTGAGCCATATACTGCTACTAAGGTTGTCCATATACCATCAATCAATGTCTCTGCCATGGCCCATCTACCCCATTGATCCTCTAATTTTCTGCCGACCACCACATTTCTGCTCCGTGATAAGATGGCTACCCCTCTATTTTTAGCCCCTAGTTTAGATCTTGCTATCAGGTGAAATCCTAATTGGTTAAGGCAGAACTCCTGAGTACTCATTACATGTGTCTCCTGTAAAAATACATAGTCTACATTCATCTGCCGGAGACGGACTGCTATCTTTTGTCTCTTTTTTGAGTCATTCAGACCACAGACGTTCCAAGTTACGAATCTAACTGCCATATCGGAATTTAAATAAACAACCTACTGACTGCACAGTACTAACACTCAAATTAGGTGGACTATTCTTCCCATCTTTTATCTCCAGGTCTAGCTTAACACATTTATACCTTTCATTACACAGTCTATAATAACAGTTCCTGTCTGAGTCATCTTCTTCCTCTTCATTACTCTTGTGCCCTGTCCCTTCCCCGTCCCTCCCCCTCCCCTGACCACCCTCCCACAGATTCCCACCCCCCCTACAGGCAAATAGGTCAACCTGACCTATATCTGACCTACGGTGCCGACGGGATGTCGCCCCCCACCCCCCCGATGCTCATTTTAATCTAGACATTTATTTCCCCCTCTGTTACCACTCGCTCTCACCTCATCTGCCCCTCAAAGCTTCCCCAACCCAAAAAGAAAGAAATACAAAGACCCCTAAACCAGTGGATCCCCCCTATTCCCCAATCTGGAATTATACACGAGTAAGCATCGAATCTAGCATTGCAATTCTATCTCTTTGCTCTGAGCATTATTACAATTATTGTCTTTTTATTTCTGCTTCTTCCGAGAAGTATCTCTAACAGCTACCAGCTGTGATCCACGCTCCTCAAGTTCCCTTTGTTGCGCCTTCTGTTTGCCTCTAGATTCACGTAAGAAACTTAGGTACTCTTGTGCCATAATTTCAGAATGAAAGATCTTAAAGTTTCCATTCAACCCAACTTTCAGCCTTGCGGGAAAGAGGAGATAAACTTCACAGCCAATGTTCTGAAAAGTGGTGATCATCTGTCGCATCCGCCAACGCCTCTCCACGGTGGCGTGGCAAAAATCAGGGCGAGCAAAAAATACTACGTCCTTATATGTACATTTCGCATGCGGCTTTGACTTGCTAATTATTTCTTCGCGCAATAAATAGTTGCCAACATAAATCAATATTGCACGAGGTTTGCCCTGAGTTTCTTTCCTCGTCATCGGGAATCGGTGCGCTCGCTGAATCTCATGTTCCCAAACCCATGATGTCATTTCGGGAAAAGCGCCCTTTAAAAGTTCAATCACAAATCCTCGAACATCTCCCCCCTCCTTTCCTTCCTGTACTCCAAGTAATCTGACGTTATTGCGTCTTTGCCTATTTTCTGTCTCTTCCAGTTTCCAAAGCATATCATTTGTGGTCTTCTCCTGATCCCTCTTAATATCCTGCAAATTTACCACCTCCTCCTCCAACTTGCCTGTTCTTTCTTCCACCTCAGTGATTCTCCCGACCACCTCTTCATACATTTTACTAATTTTATGAAGTGAAGATTGTATTTTTTTATTGGCGTGCCTAGCTCTTCTCTTAGCGTTTTGGCTCTCAGTACGAGCCTCATCCTGCATTTGCTTTAAAGTGGATAGTAAGACTTCAAAGTTAGAAGGATTCACATCCACATCCACGTCCACATCCTGTGCGATAGCTTGCGGGATATCAGTGTTTATATTATCCGGATCTCCTGTGGACCTCGCTCGACTTTCCAAGGTGTTCTCCCACTCAAGTCTTTTGGCCACTGATTTCACAGGAGACTCGTGATGTTCCCTAGCCGGGATCATATGTCTAGAGCTACGCCTTTTGTTCTTTTTTGTCTTACTCTTACTCTTACTCTTACTTTTACACTTGGCTTTATTCTCTAGTGCAGGTTCGCTCTTTTCAGTGGGGATGGAATTAAGAGCTCTCTTGGGGCCTTTCAGTACTGTATCGTGCTGTATGACAATTAGTTCTGCCTCACTATCAATAAAAGTTGAGGTGCTGTCATACTCCAGCTCACTCTCGTTATCTGATCCAGTACCAGATACCGACCCCACAGATGTTTCCAACTCTGATTCCGAGAGTGGATCTGGGTCTGGGTCACTACCCTCACTCTCGTCCTCATCATCTGCTTCGTCGTTTCCGGTAAAGAAAACATCCTCTGTGGGTGAGGCTGGGACTAGTGCGAGATTACCCAAAACCTCTCTATTAGCCATGGAGACTCCATTGCTTGCCTCTGTATTCCCTGCCCCAAAATCCACAATCTTACCGTCGCACCCTTGAGGTAAGTCCAGAAATGTTGTGTCTGCATCAACTGATATCAACACCTCCTTATAAGCCCCATCCTGTGGTTGCGAGGTGCCAGCTGCGTTATCTGTAATAACTGTTGTCAAAGCTGATTCTACACCTTTAACTGCAGACCCACTCCCGCTGCTCTCGTTGATTTCAGCCATTGGGTCCGCCTCTGTATTAGCTCCGCCCTCCGCTCCACCTCCTGCTGATAATCCCAGCTGTTGTACGGGCTCTGTAACTCCAGCGCAGCCATTCGCCAGATCAGCTCGGTAAGCGACGCTCTTCATTACGCCCCTCTCTGTTGCTCTGCCAGGTACCTCTCCCGCTTTTCTACCGCGCTGCACAGAGCACTGAGCGGCGGAATGCAGAAAGCTCGAGCGGGCTGCTGAGCTTGTTGAGGGCAAAGCATGGGGGAAAACGTCTCTACAATAGTAGTTTGCCGCAGTGGAGTCTCTTTTACTGTTGTCTCCCCCTCGACGATCTGCACATCATTCCGCTTTACTGCCAGCATCTTTTTCTTTTTTGCCTCGATCTCCTTCTTACGGACCTTGCGGAGTTTGCTTTCTTTGGCAGCCTCTCGTCTCTGTTGCGCTTTCGCTCGTGCCTTCCCTCTCAGATTGGAGGCAGGGGCCCCAGGACTATCCAAGTGCGCGTCGTCATTATCGCATACATCACCCCATTTGCCTTGTGGCTCCTTATGCCTTTTAGGTGATCGCTGTATCTTAGGTGCCATCTTCCTAAGCAGACTCCGCCAGTCGATCCGCCCAGACTGTGTCAAGCGCGCCAAGAAAGAAAAACCGGCTGTAGAAAAATTTTTGGACTTGGCCTGTAAGAGAACATCAAATCGTAAAGGCCATAAGAAAGAGGGACCGAGCATTGCCCTGTCAGCAACAGCACCTTATGTTCTCTCCAATAGCAGTCGTATTCACTACCATATGCAGCAATAAAACAGTAGAGCAGCAGTAGAGATGAGAGGCAACCGTATAGACTGATAGGCCCCTAAAGACAGTCCATAAATTCAGTCCATTAATCCTTCAAACTACAGTTCCTTAGAGGGGCATCATGCAGAAAAACCAACACAGCATCGGGAGGAGGGTCTGGTGCGACTGACCCCTACAGCCTCTCGGCGGCCATCTTGCCTCCCTCGCTGGGAATTTCCCAAACCGACACTTCTGTTCTTTCAATGTCATGTTTAAAACAGAAGCTAGATAATCAGCGTTTAGTGCGAAACATGCCTGGAGTTAATGATAGATTTGGTATGTATACTATTGAAAATGTACTGTATGATTGAATTTGAAATTATCCAAGAATATAAAACCGTAAACGTTTAAATATTTTTTTTTTGTGTATTTCATGTTCGACTATGTGGAGTGTTGTGATTAATGTGTGGTTTATGTTTTGCATAATAATCCAGATTAAATGGGTCAATACTACCCGATACTCAATGTTTAGCTCCATATCAAGGAAGGCCGTTCACAGTTCAAAATATAGTTTATTAATAGTCATAAAAATCACTTATACAACTGAGAGAAATCAATACATGAAATCAATACAAAAAGAAAGCATACAGTAAAGTAAATAAAAGAAACAGTCCATAGAAAGTAAATTACAAAAACAACCAGCTAGGATGAAAATAGGCAACAATTATTAATGCATTAATGTACAAAAGGATGATAATATAATTAAGATAGAATAGATAAAGTAATGAAGGGAATTCAAGGAGGCTTAGCGACTTCCTGTTGAAAGGGGGATTGAGGCAGAGAGCGCATGCATCAAAAAATGAAGTGACTGGATCCCACAACTGTTTTCGTTTTGGAGCCAGAGCAAGTGGATAAACGTACGTTGTGTCAAGCCTATGGTTGTAACAGACAGTGTACCACCAAGCCTGATACGAGAGTTTAGTGAAATCTTTCCAAGCCTTAGTAATCTGCTGGCAGGCTACTGCAATAAGCAGGTCAATTATTTTTATGCTGAGATTGCAATGAACCCAGATGGGGGATATACTACCTAAAAAAAATATGAGATACATGAAACGGGTGTGCAGTGGAAAAAATATTATTAATTTGAGACCACAACTTAACCCAAAAAGTGTGAACCGGAGTGCAAGTGAAAAGCAAATGTAGCAAATCTGCATGAGGTGCAGAACAGGTCCAACATGCATGTGACAAGTCAGGGTATCATTTACTAAGAGTTAAAGGAGAAAGTAAGAGTCGATTATAGATGAAAAACAGAGTCTGAATAGTATTTGCAGCTCTGGAGGATTTCCGTATCTTAACCCATACCCTGTCCCAAAACTCAACAGACCATGAGAGACCCATATCTGCTTCCCATGCTTCCTCCACTTTAGTCTTTGTGCGTGGTGATGACGGAGCATGCAACAAAGAATAAATCATTGAGGCCCTAGTCCCTCTAGTGAGTAAAGTGCGCAATTGGGAACTGCTAGGAGACTCCTGAGCTGACGCAGGAGGCAACCAGATGTGTGAGTCATAAGCTGACTGAAGTGCTTGTGTTAATTTGAGATATTTAGCCCCAAAAGAAGAAGGAAGACGGAAAGAGGCCGCAGCTTCTGAAAAAGAAATAATACGATCTTGCTGGAATACTTGATGCACCCATATAAGACCACGACTTCTCCAAGACTTCCAAAAAAATGATTTATTATTTATTAAAATTGATGAATTATGCCAGATAGGTTGATCAAAAAAGGAAGAAAATAAAGGAGGTGGAAACATTTTAGATGTGTGTTTGAGAATCGGAGTAGAAATAGACTGCGGTGAACGAGAAAAAGAGAGGTATTCCAAAAAAGAGAAGGGAGAGATAAATGCCAATTCTAACGTTTTCCACAGGGGAGAAAATGTGGAAGAATCTTCAATCCATCTGGAGGCTTGGTTTAATAGAAATGATTTGTGATACAAAGATTTACCCCACCCTCAGCTTTCGGGCGCGTTAACTTAGACATAGACATGCAAGCCTTTTTGCGTCCCCACAGGATGAAGATAAGATGGAATTGATTTTCTTGAAATGAAATAAAGGAATAGAGAATGGAATGTTGGAAATCGTGAATAAAATCAAGGGGGAAAGCATCATCTTGATAGTATCCAATCTGCCCCACCAAGAAAGATATAAAGGATGCCATTTTGTGGTAAGGTCCGTCAATTTTTTAAAGCGGTCCTCCATGCAACGTGAAACCGTACCTGAAAGAGTGGGAGTAAAGTGAAGACCTAAATATTTGATACAATTAGGGTTCCACGTGAAACCCGAAGTAATGAAATCTGATTTATAAGTGAATTTAGTCCGAGGTAAAATCTCACACTTATCTTTATTTAATTGGAACCGGAGACAGAGGCAAATAAGTTAACTTCAGTTAAAAAAGCAGGTAACGAAGTCTTGGGCTCAGACAAAAATAATAGAACGTCATCCGCGTACGCCGCCATTTTAATTGTGGACTGTTGGAACGTAAAGCCCTTTATGGCAATATTTTGGCGAATTCGCAGAAGGAAGGGTTCTAGGGCAAGATTAAATAGGAAGGGCGAAAGAGGACAGCCCTGACGCACCCCTCTAGCAAGAGGGAAATAAGAAGAAATGCCACCATTCGCTGCAGTAGCAGCTCTGGGGTGCGAGTATAAGAGAGAGATGAGGGACGAAATTCTTGGGCCACATCCAAACCACTTCAACGTCTGAAAAAGATACGACCACTCAACTCGATCAAAAGCCTTTTCCGCGTCTAAGGCAATTGCAGCAATAGAATGAGAAGAGTGTGAAGTTTTAGAGAGAATGTCGAAGAACAATCTGGTGTTATCTGAAAGCAGTCTGCCTTTGATGAACCCAGACTGCTCCTTCCCCAATAAATCCGGCAAAAAGGATTCTAAACGGAGAGCCAAGGTTTTAGAAAAAAAATTGTAATCAATATTTACTAGGGAAATGGGTCTATAAATTTTACAGTACTGCGGGTCTTTACCTGGTTTGGGAAGAATGCAAATGAGGGCATCAGAAAAGGAACCTGAGGAAAAACCAGAATCAAGAAAAGTGGAAATGAGTGAGCTTAGTTTTGGGATAAGTAATGCCGAAAAATGGAGAAAAAATTGTACTGTGAATCCATCTGGACCCGGGGCCTTATCTTTTTTGAGAGCTTTTAAAGCACCTATAAGTTCTTTCTGAGTTATATCTGATTCTAATGAAGAAAGGTCAGGAGGGGTAGCGAAAGGTGATTCAATGTCGGAGACATGTTTCTGAAGAATATAATGTTTTGTAAAATTGAAGAAATTCCTTTAAGATATCTTCATCTTTATGTCTCAGAACAGAATCCTGACCATAAATTTTATCTATATTAGTCCTATTCTTTTTAACTTTCAAATAATTTGCCAATAATTTGCCGGCCTTATTTTGACCCCCGTAAAATTTAGCGCTAGAGCGCAGCAAATAATTGGAAGCGTTATTTGTGGTGTCCTTATTAAATTGCAATTTAGTAGCTACGAGCTCATTTAGGCATTCTGGAGATTTAGAAGAAAAGTATGAATGTTCCAGTCTCTTGATCTTGGAGAAAAGGTCATTGGTGATTTGCTCAGCTTTCTTACGTTTGCGGGATACATATCCGATAATAAAATCTCTAGCGGATGCCTTAAAGGCATCCCACACAACAGGAAAGGGCACCTCGGTAGAATCATTACGTAAGAAAAAGTCGTGAAAAAAGGCAGTAAAGAGTGAAACAAAATCAGAATCAAGAAGGGAATTGTTGAAGCGCCATTTCTTAGTGAGGAGTGACTTCTGTAAAATGTCTAGGTGAATGGAGACTGGTGCATGATCCGATATCAGAATAGATCCAATGTCGGAGGCAAACAGATTGAGAAAGATGATGTGAGATAAAGTAATCTAGACGTGATTGAGAAAAAAAAGAATACTCTCTTAGAGTAGGGTTACATAACCTCCAAGCATCAATAAGCTTAAACTGATGTATTTATTATTTATTTATTTATAGTGTTTTATATAGCGCGGACAAGACCCGTGGGTATCAGAGCGCTTAACATATGAGATTACAAATTGGCATTATAGTAGCAATTATAGCAGCAAAACATATATGGAGGTAGAAGGCGATATGCTATCTAGGGTGATTACAAACTGACATAGAAGGTTAAAAAAAAAAAATTGACATTATAGTAGCAATTAAAACAGCAAAAACAAATATGGAGGTAGGAGGCAATATGCTATCTAGGGTGGTTAGATAAATATATTCCTAACGCCTGAGCACTTAGCGTTAAGCGGTGCATATGGTTTAGGTTGTGTCATAGTCATACAGTCAAGTTCGATGAGGTAGGATTGTAAATTATTATCAGATCAATATCACAGTAATTAGCAAAGAGTAGAATGGGTATAGCTAGTTGCAACGATCATAAATATTAACATGATAAGGTAGGGGTAGTATCTTTTGGTGTGAGACATAGTGCAGATAACATCTAAATATGAGGTAGCAGTAGAGTGTAAAGCCGAGGCTTGAGTGGAATAGTCATTAGTCTTATTGGTCTTCCGATTGTTTATGATGACTCCAGTCCTCTTTGGCGCAAAATGTTTATACCACTGGTCTGTGGTCATCTCTATGTGGGGTATTTACTCATCATGTGGCTTTTCAGTTCCCTTTTAAATGCTGCAATATTTTGAATCTTCCTGATGTAAGGAGGGAGTGAATTCCAGACTCTGGGGGCGGCTCCTGAAAAGGCTCGGTCATAGGTCTTTTTTTTCCGGAAGAAGGCCGGCCGTAGTAGCAACTCTTTAGCGCTTCTCGTTGATCTGTTACCTCCCGATAGCTTAATTTTCTTGGCTAGATATCTCGGCGTGTTGTAGTGGATCGCTTTGTGTGTGATACAGGCCATCTTCATTTTAATTCTAGCATCGTAGGGTAACCAGTTTAGTGCCTTCAGGTGGGGAGATATGTGATCGAATTTCCTCGTTCCCGTGATGAGTCTTGCCGCTGCGTTGAGACAGGCTTTTAGTGGTGCAGTGGATGTTTTTGGTAGGCCAGCTAACGTAGTGCAGCCATATTCGATCCTCGAGATAACTAGCGATTGGATAGCAAGTTTTAGATCTGCTTCTGAGATAAAGGGTTTCAGTTTTCTTAGATAGTTCAAATGGAAACGGGCGCTCTTGGCCATTGCATTGATGTGTTCTTTCATGTCTAGGTTCTCGTCTAGTGTAATTCCTAGAGATTTGGCTGAATTAACAAGGGTCGGAGTGCAGTTAAGCGCAGTCACCAATTTCGCCCATTCCTTTGCCTCTGTGTGGCTCCTTGTCGGTGAAATTAACAGGAATTCTGTTTTATTGGCATTCAGTTTCAGGTGATTGGCTGTTAGCCAATGCAACGCTCTCTTTAGAGTTTCATTCATAAGGTCAATGTCATCACTGCAGGCAATCTTCATATATATTTGCGTGTCGTCTGCGTACATGTGGTAGGAGATCTGTGATTTCCGAAGAATCTCTGTGAGAGGTTCTACATACAAGTTGAATAGATCTGGGGATAGCGTTGAACCTTGAGGGACCCCTATTGTGTTAGGGCACGGAGAGGAGATTGCTTGGTTGACCAGGAATAGCTGAGTCCTGTTCTGCAGGAAGGAGTTAAACCACTTCAGAACATTTCCAGATAAACCCATCCTGTCATGTAGTCTGGTCATCAGTATCTCATGATTTACCGTGTCAAATGCTGATGACAAGTCTAGTAGAATCAGTAGGCACGCATGATTTTGGTCAAGGGCTTGTAAGGCGTCATCAACAATATGTAATATCGCAGTTTCAGTACTGTGTCCAGTTCTGAAACCTGATTGGCAGTCATCTAGTAGTGAGAACTTAGCGATGTGTTGACTCAGTTGGCCTTGCACGCATTTCTCTAAGTTTGGCCAGTAAAGGGAAGTTGGTCACTGGTCGATAATTATTTGGGTCTGTTGCATCCGCTGTCGGTTTTTTGATGATGGGAACTACCTGCCCCGTTTTTAGGCAGGGAGGGTCCCTTGTGATAGTGAGGCATTTATTATCTCAGTCCAGATCGGAACTAGAGTGTGGCTGATTTCTCTTACACATTTTGCCGGTAGCGGGTCTTGGTAGTGGTTGTTGGGTCTAAGTTCCGCTAGAGTTTTGGCGATCTTTTCCTGGTTGTATAGTTCAAATGTATCCCAACTTGCCTTATTTTTTGTTGGAGGATCTTCCGTTGTCGCGTTCGCCTCATTTTTAGTAGCGGGATGGGTCGTGATGTTAGCCGCTGCATTTGTGAGCTCAACTTCTAGCAGTTTAGTTTTATCCGTGAAAAATGAGGAGAATTTCTCACAACTTATGGGATTTTTTGGGTTCTCTTGGGCCGTTTTGGTTAGTTTGTTTGACTGTTGTTTTAGGATCTCGAAGAGTTTTCGAGGTCTGTTTATGGCATTGTCCAGTTCAGCCCGTATAAATTCTTTTTTGGCGCTGGTTATCTTTAAATTATATTGTTTTCTGGTTTTTCTGAGGGCCTTCAGTTCGGGGGAGGAGGGATGTTGTCTCCATTTCCTTTCTGCCATTCTCAGTTTTCGCCTGTCCTCGTTCAAAGCCTCATTAAACCAAGGATTTTTGGGCTTTTCCGAGACTCTTTTCAGTTTTTGAGGCAAGGTGTCATTGACTATATTACCGATTGAGGTTATGTAATGATCAGTCAGCTCATTTACATTCTGCCCGTTGTTACGAGGCTTCAGGTCTTTCTCACATCTTTCAACCAATAGTTCAATATTAGCTTCTTTTGTATCTCGTATCAGTTTTTTGACCTTGCGAGGTTGCATGTTCCTGCCCTTTTTCATTGTAGGTATCACGAATGTTATGGCGTGATGATCAGACCAATCACACGGGTCTATAGCGGTGATTGAGATTTCTTTGTTTCTAGAAATTATCCAGTCTAAAGTCGCTCCTTCTGAGTGAGTGGGCTGGGTGCATATTTGCGAGAGGTTTAGCTCCTTGAGGAAGTCTTTGATCGAATTGACCATATTATCATTGCCGTCGTCCCAGTGGAGGTTAAAGTCACCTAGGAATATGTTGTTGGCATCTGGGTTAGAGTTAGCAGTTATGATCTCCATAAGATGCTCTGTGAACTTTGCGTTATCTCCCGGTGGGTGGTAAAACGCATGTAGGTTGTAATTTTGATTATTTGGTGATCTTATGTTAAGACCAAGGTATTCACAGGATTCTATATGGTCAGATTGGAATTGGTTGACCTCTATCTCTGAGCGATGGATGCACGAGTTCTGTAAAGGATTTATGTGACTTATGGGGAGTGTATGTGCTGATAGAGTGCCTATCTTGAAAGGGGTCAAAAACCTCATTGCAATCTCCCGCCAAGATGAAATTGTCCTCATAATATTGGATAATATGAGGAGATAAAGAAGACCAAAAAGAGGCGTCCCCTGTAGTTGGAGCCTATATATTTATAAGGGAAACTGGAGTATTGTCCACAACAAATTTAACTAAGACCCATCTGCCAGACTGATCCGCTGAGTCAGCAACTATTTTGACTGATAGGGATTTATGAAATAAAATGAGAACCCCATTACGCTTTCCATCATCTGGGGAAAAGAAGACCATCCCAACCCAGCCTCTTCTAAGTTTGATAGACTCTTCGGGTGAAAGGTGTGATTCTTGTAAACAAGCAATATCAGCTTTAAGCTTGGCTAAGTGTGTTAGGACTCTCTGCCTCTTTATGAGGGAGTGCAAACCTCTAACGTTCTATGAAACAATCTTTAAAGGCATTCAATAAGGCAACAACAAAAAAAGTACTGGTTAAGGCAGTTCAACAATATAAGGGAATCAAAAATGATTATACAACAAACAATACTAAGTCTTAAGAATAAACGACAAAAAACTCTTAAAGTGTGAATGCAAGAACAGTATAGAATCCAACATTTTTGTATGCAGAAAAAAATTAAGAATAAGCAAAAAAGAACAATCAATGTAATAACCTATGGAAAAAAACTGTGTTCATAAACAATTAAAGCAAACGAAAGAGCGAATGATGAAGGACATAGGAGTATGAAAAAACAAGAAAAAAAAGAGAATATGAGAGCGTCCAGGAGAAAATAAGAAAAGAGAAGAAAGTTGAAAAAAGATTAAAATCCAAGGGACGAGAAGAAGAGAAAAAGAGAAAAACAAGAGAAGAAAGACAAGAAGGGAGAGATATGACTTACAGAACATCCAGGACATGTACGGGTGGGAAGGATGGAGGCCACATAGGATAGTGACGGGTACGCAACGCGTGAGGAAAGACGGGAAGGAGAGACGACTTAGCAGACTCCAGGAATAAAATGAGGGAAGAAGAAACACACAGAGCAGTGATCTATAAAATGGAGACAAAAGAATACATGAAAAGCATTAACAATTAGATAATATAAAAGTAAGTCAAGATAAAACATTACCTAAGAACTAACCATCAACAGCTGTAAATGTATGTGTACAACACCATAAGTCAACAATATTTATTATTATTTATTATTTTTATTTTTTACATTTGTATGGCGCTACAGTTACCCAAAAAGGGTTTCCCGGCGCCTGTGACATTCGATTAGATTGAAGGAAAATTGCCGAAATTCGCTGCTGTTTGGGATCGGAGATTTCTTGTTGGGAGATAGGGGAAGGCCAAGGCTTGTAGGTAGCCAGGCGCAGTTCTGGTTTTGATTTTAAACATATATATCAGGGTTTTAAAGCTGATCCGATGTTCTATCCTGAGCCAGTGTAAATCATTCAGATGTTTTGATATTCTATCGAACTTTGGGATCCTACACAGGAGTCGTGCAGCAGCGTTTTGAATCATTTGGAGTCGTTTGATCACTGCTAGGTTTGAGCTCAAGTAAAGAATGTTACCGTAGTCAATGCGTGATGTTATTAGTGCGTTGACTACGGTTTTTTGGGTGTTTTGGGGCAACATCCAAATAATTTTCTTTAACCATTTTATTATGGTGAAACAGAGGCCAGCCACTTTATTTGCCTGCTGTTTCATCGACAAAGTATTGTCAATAATGACTCCTAGATTTCTCACTTGTGTGGCTGTGATGGGAAGGTTACCCATCTCTGGTGGCCAGTGTAAGGGGCACCAAAGCTCTTTATTTCTTCCTAAAAGGAGGACCTCAGTTTTATCCCCGTTTAGCTTCAACTGGTTGGTAGTCATCCAGTTGAAGATTTCCTGAAGACCATTTTTCAGAACAGATGGGGTTGAGGGGTTTGACTCAGATAGGGAAAAAATTATCTGAGAATCGTCAGCGTATGACATTAAGGTAAGGCCTACGCTGTCGGCTAGATCGGCCAGTGGTCTCGGGTACAAATTAAAAAACAGCGGGCTCAAGATGGAGCCCTGTGGGACTCCATAGGGGGTGGGGAACGTGTCTGAGCATGCAATGCTGGATTTGATCTGAAAAGTTCTGTCGGTTAGAAAATACTTTATCCACTGAAGGGCCTCATTACAAATGCCAATTCTCTCTAGTGTGGTCAGGAGAATTGTGTGTGATATGGTATCAAATAGTGAACATCAAGTAAAATGAGACACAGATGCAACATCCATCGCATTATAACTATGGGAGTAGAGAAAACTCTTCAGCTTCAGTGGGTCTTCATAGGTAGTGGTTTTGTTATTGAGAGTCACCCTAAAAAGACAGGGATGAAACAGACCGTAACGTGCTCCAAGCGAGCGCAGTTGAGGACGTAGTGACAAAAATTCCTTGCGTCTGTCAGCTGTGGCCTTGGCATAATCTTGAGAGAAAAAAAGAGGATTGCCCGACCATGTAATGCGCTTCATGGCTCTCGCAGCTGATATAATCTTGAGCAAATCAGTATATTCAAGGAAATATATGATAACTCCCCTTGGTTTCCTGACAGCTGAGGTGGATGTTGCATTTGGAGGGGAACCTAAATGGTGCGCCCTCTGTATATTGAGATTGGTGCTATCGGGCAATGAAAGGACTTTTGGTAGGAAAGTCTTGAAAAACACCAGGGGGTCTGTCCCCTCCGGAAGACCATAAATTCGTAGGTTGTTTCTTCTATTACGATTTTCGAGTTGTCTATGCATAACTGAAACCTGCGCGCACGTGTCAACCTTAGAGACAGACGAGGTCAAGGAAGTAACATCCTTCTTCAATTGGGTAACACGTCCATATACAGCTAACAATTTGTCTGTGATCGTTTGGAGTGTGGCTCTAGACTAGTCAATGAAGGGGCGCAGCGCCCTTATTTCTTCCAGTAGGATGTCCATGGTGGCCAAGTTAGGCTGCTTTGGAGGAGAAGGAGGATCTTTTTTTTTTAACCTTTTCATAGGACCTTTAGTAGCTGAGGCTATGGACGGATTTGATGATGGTGTTGTATGCTTAGATGAGGACTCCGGCGGATCCTCCATTGCAAGACACTGAAATCTGGAGCTCGTATGAATTAGTAATTTACGTGAAGAAATTGAGGGTTTATGCAAATCCTTGGATAACCTGCCCATGAGGGAAAGAACTGGGCCAAAAAACGAAGTACTACACCACACTAGACACTGTATATGTATAGAAACTGAAGGCAAACTAAGAAAAGTGCGATAAACAGTTATAAAACAGTAAGTTGAAGCAAAAAATGCAAATGCCACTAAGGCAGAGATAGTGAATTCAAAATCCTACTATGCACATGGTACTTACATGTCAAAACCCAGCAAAGTATAATAGTAAGACAAATTGCAAACACTTAATACAGAAACCAATCATTGCATTATAGAAAAGGATGGTGGGATAAACTTGCACATAAATGTTCAAGAGAGCATTATACAGATACCTTCAATGTAATAAATAATGCATAAAAAGTCTGTGAGGAGCAATATAAGAGGTTCTCTGCAGAAAAGTCAATGAAGCATGTAGACATACCGAAGCATCAGCTCGAGTGAGTGTAAGACAGAGGGCTCCGAAAATTCAAGTGGAAAGATGAAAGTGAAACATTAACTGCAAGTTCATGCACAATTAACCTTCAAGGCTGATGCAGGAGTATTAAACTTTGGCATAAATGTAGCTGAGAACTGCACCATTGCCAAGGAACTGATAAGTCATCAATAATCCATCATCTCATGCTTCGTTCAGAAGCTATGCTGTAATACAGGCTGTTTTAATGAAGAAAGAGGGAATGATCTCATCTGTTAGTGAGGCGGTGCACCATGAAGAAAATGTAACTTGTGGCAGCAAATGTCAGAAGGGACCATTACAGTAGAAGGCAGCGATAAAACTGAAATGGAACTGGCATAGTGCGCAATCCTCAACAAAATAACCGAGTTACCGCTAGGAGCCGAGCTCCGTCAGCGGGACTCGCAAAATGGCGGCTGCGTCTCCTCAGAGGCAAATTAAGTAAGTGGTACGGCAATTGAAATGCTGTAACTGCAAAGTTAGCCTTTCGCAGAGATGACGCACTTGTGCAGAAGGAGGGTGGGTCAGGAAAAGCTGTTCGCTGCAAGCATAATGAAACCGGAATACCGCTAGGAGCGGAGCTCCGTCAGCGGGGACCGGAAAAGGGCCGCAACCTCACCAGGCTCCTTGACTACTCGAAGGATGAAAATGGACCTTCTAGACCTCAAAAGCTCCAGCTAAGGGGTCGCTTCAATGCTGCATTCGGTCCGATAGCTAGTTCCGTGCTTTTGGCGTCTCAAGTCACCGGAGGGAGCCGCGTCATGTCCCCCTTCACCGCCGCTTCCCGGGAGAGCTACAGAAACGCCGCCATCACCTGCGGGCGCTAGCCACGCCCCCCCAGGAAGGCCATTCACATTCAGATGTAACTGTAAGGGTTTATGGTAGATTCTTCCGATAGTACCTCCCAAACATTATGGGAAAGGATCCAGATGGAATTGCCAAGATCTGTGAGACACTCCCTAAAATATTTTTTAAGGCTGGTGGAAGAGCTGTGAGATAATATTTCACAAGTTAACTGATGGTAGAATTTCCGGAGGCTTAATGTCACTGGCAGGTAGAATACTCTACACGTCAAATGGTTTGTGAGAGACTTCTAGGGATTTGACATTCATTTGCATGGTGTATTAGGATTGCCTTCTCAAATTGATTTTTGAAAAATCTTGAAATTAATTTGAGATTAAATCCTAGTGGTAGAAGGATGATACTTAAGACTGAATTTTAAGGGTGTGTAGCTAAATTTGAAAACAAATTGCAAATATGTACCATCAGGGGTGTCAAACTATGATTCTTGATGGCGGTACCAATTCCAGTTTTTAGGATATCTGCTCAAGATTTATTTGCATTCAAATAATCAATACATTAGTCATTTACATAGTTGCTTTTTATTATGAAAGCATGCTACAACTTTAGCCCAGTGGACCACAAGATGGAATTAAATGGGTTTGTGGGCAAGGCTTGAAAATACATAGCAAAATACTGTTTGTGTGTTCATATTTGAAATTGCACATGTTTAGGGCTGCTTTTTGAGCAGGCAGAGCAATTTTTTTTTAATAGGCATCGAGTAGAATAATATGTGGCAGTGCTGGAAATTACTAGTGGAGTGGGAGTATTTGTGAGTTGTGCAGTGAACGCCATAGGTTTATGGGGTGAAATCTGATTTGATTTTGTTTGATTCTATTTAGGAGAGTCCTTTGGTGGGGTTTCTCTGGGTTGCCGGTGAAATGGCTCATGGGTTTTGAGCCATCATATTGAAATACAAAGGTTTTGCGATGAGGGAACTGCATCAGAATGACAGATGGCACCTGAAAGAGGTTTCTTGTAGTAGACTTTTGTTACTAGAGTGGTTACCAGTGGGTCAAAGGGGAAGCAGAAGCACAAGAGGCCAGACACCCATACCAAGAATTATAAGCTTTGACTGACCTTGAATGTTTATTTTGCAGGGCCCTCACGGAAGGATATGAGGAAAAGCCAGTATTTCGACCGTGTTCCCCCGAACCAGGGGTATCCTCCAACAGGTGAGTTGTTACAATAGTCCGACCTATAGAACTATTGACTGTGTGATAGCTCAAGTAATGTCTTATCTTAAGAGGAAATTCTGTCAATTTAATGAGTTTCCAAAATGAAGACCTGTCAATGTCAGTATGACAATTCTGTTACGGACAAATGTGAAAGCAATGAAATACTTTTTCAAACAAAAACAAATTTTTGGTATGTAAAATGTAATTGCCTTTAAAAAAACAAAGTTGCAGTAGTCTTTCTTTGATGTCTACTGTGACCCAGCAGTTAAAAAAAACAAAATGCATGACAGCAGAGGGCAAGGCGAATCAGGTAAGAAGATAAAAGGGGAACAGGTAAAGAGGCTAGTGGAACTTTTAAATTGGGTAGGCGAAGTAATTTAGGAAGGTATAGGAATTAAAAACCGGAGGAGCAAAGCGGGTTTGGGATCAGTATTAAGAGGAGAAACTGCACTAGGGATATCAAGGGGACAAGGAGGAGGCTAAAGGTATCGGGGTGGAAAATGAGAACCCCCCTTAAAAAAGCAAAATGAATGGGGTACTAAGGGGGGATCCCGCCTTTTAAAACCACCAAAAGAAACATTTGACCTCAAGATAGTTTCTTCAAGAATGGCTTTTTACCTGGTTGGTTTCGGGTGAAGATGCTTCTAATTATATATGGGGGGGGAAAGTCAATCATTTTCTTCAACTTAGAATTTCTGTAATAACACATATAGGTGTTAAGAAAATGGAAAACTAATCTCCATCTCCAGCAGATATTAACTGGGCACATTGTGCCACCCAATAACGCTGGGTATTTCTCTTGAGGAGATTGTCTGCTTCTAGGTCTAGAAGGCTGCTAGGTATATCAGACAGGTAGAAAGGTGGGCAGACTTTAAATCAATGGTTTGTGATCACAATGAGTACATTTTATTCAATTGCTGGTAACTGTTGGCTGAATCAGACTGTGTATAGGATATCAGTGGCTTGCATCTGAGAAGTACTTATGCAAGATGATCTCTGAGCCTCATATCTGTGTGTATTTGTCATTGTTCCGTTTTTTAATAACTTGAATAGGATATATGCATTATTGCACTAAGGGCTCCATTGATCACTTCGCTGTTATCATTGCTTATGTAAATAGAAAATGCTGCATATTTGTATTCTCTTTTAAAGGAAAACAATGTATTTTATTTATAGCTTTTATGACCTTTCTATCGAATAAAGCTTAAATCAATCAAATATATGAATGTGTGTGTGTATATATATATATATATATATATATATATATATATATATATATATATATATATTACAGGTTGCTACAACTATATAGCTACAGGTAAGTATCAGTTTTCTATGGTTATAACTTTAATGCAGTTTCACCAATCCGCATGAAATTTGACTTTTGCTTCGACAACCACCTTACTTTTAGCCTGCTGAGTTTGTGCATATATGTTCAGGGGGGTGATGTGGTTAGGGGGAGAGAGTCGCTGGTCCTCTGGTGGTCTTCGGGTGAGGTTAGTACGGGTGCCCCTTTTACCTGTCAATTTGAGGTCCGATTCCTGTGTTCTGCCATTTCAGATATAGACTGATGAGTGTTAATGGGATGGGCTACTTGATGTTCTATAATTATACAACTGGCTCTAACCCTCTTGCCCTTGTGTGCCCTCCCCCACCGTAGAAGTGATTTGCATTTGATGTTTAAAATAGTATTTGTCTTCTTCTTAATTTTCTGGTAGGAACGCGGAGGAATGGCACCGGCACCAGGCCGAACACTAAGCTACAGACGGGACAGAGACTGTCGTTAATTAAACGACAGAGCAGCATGGACCAGCCATCATTGCCCCGGCAAGGAAACAGTCCAAGGAAAAAGGCCCCTCAAGACCAAATCAACATGGACTTTATGAGTGTGCCGGACCAAGGTGTGGCCGGGTGAGTGTAGAATATTCATATTAGAAGTACATGTTAGTATGGCAGTTGCTTAAGCTGGCCTCCTTTCTCTTCTCCTGCTCCCGACCACTAAACTCCATTTTCTATTACCACCTATTACCCCTTATGACAAAATTTCTCTTCGCGTCAGTCCAGTGGAAGCTGGCCATGAAGACGGCGGTGGACACTGTAAAGGGGTTGAAACTTAGGAATGGTTAGTTAGGTGTATTTAGGAGGCCATTTGAAAAACAATTAGTGTCCAAGCGATTGGTGGGGTTGGGTATTGCTTGACCTAGTAAGAAATTGGAGACCTGGGGCTCGGATTAATGTCAAAGTGAAGGAGAATTGTGGCCAAAAATGGGGGAGATTGTGATGGTGCTAACTCTCAGTTTAACCACAACTTTATTTTGTTAACTTGCCTTTCTCGCAGTTGGGGATACATTTCTGCTCCTAACATTGGGTTTAGTGGAAACATGGTAATGAATGCAGTAGACACCTGATTGGATAAGAATACATTGTTTGGTCTGTGAACTACTTAGAGATCACATACTGAGATAAATTATAATTAGTAATAATCTACACCAATCGTCAGGCGTTGTCTAAGTGTTCCTTGGAAGTATACTCTTAACTGTAAGCTGTTGGTAGACACAGTGATTCTAAAGTTGAGCACTGGAGAACTTTGGGGCAAAGGCGAGGGACATGATAACGTTTATTTTGGAAACTAAGGTTTTTATATATCTTATAAAAAGGAAATATCTTTCAGTGTAAACAAAGATTTGGTGTTAATCTGTGTGACTGTTCCTTGTGAATACCATTTTAAGTGGCATAGAAATGTGGAATGTAGCTGGTGTGTCTCCAAAAATGCAAATAACATGAAATTAATGTGCATTTTCATGTATAAAGCATTTGAATGCAAGAGTGACCAGAGTGTGCCTCACACGTGGGTGTCAATAACAGAGGTAGCTTGAAGCGATTCATTAAACTGCTTTACGATGAGAAGGACTTAGAAGAAAAAAAGCTTACAAAGTTGCACATTCGAAGTGTTATTAATTCTCTAAACCGGATTTATGCCAATGATCCTTTACTTTTAAAAGTAGCAAGTACAGACACCTGTATTTATTTGTTTACTTGTTTAAGAGCAAATTTCTTGATGTCCTAGTTTTCTGGAGCTCTATTGGCAATACTTGGATAGGAGACCAGTTAGGAAGAGTGGAAGACGGTGCGATGGAATGGAGGTGAAAAGTGGGATGGGGATTGACTGACAGACAGTAATTGTAGCCCCTGAATGGAAATGTACACAGGTTGGAAGATAGGAAGCAAGGAAAGAGGGTATTTGAGTCTTTGATTCTAGTTTCCTACATTCTTGGAGAAATCCGGCAGTAGAGAATTTACTCTAGCCAGGGCCAATGGAACTACAAGGCAGGTGAGCACCAAATTATGTGATAGCGGTGACTAACGTATGGGTCAAGAAAAGGGAAATAATATGGCACATTTTATGATAGTGTTACTTTACTATTTTGTCTTTTTATTCACCTCATTAGTACCAGTTTAACAACAAAAGGCAGAAATAAATAATTGAAAGATGGCCAATTAACCTTGTGAAGGGCCTTCCACTGCACACAAACACTACGCCACGTTTTTAGAGACTTTTGATCCATTTGAGCTAGAAATCTGCAGATTGTTTCAGATGATGGTTCATGTAGCAAATCCATAATCGTGAAAAAAAGTTGCGGCCGCAGAATCACATGATTCCAGTGGCCTGCATATAACTCATTTTCCTGCATTGCTTACTATATTGTTCACAATGATACACACAGCAGTACGTTGACCTTTTTAGTTTCTGCACATCTAGAATCTGTTTGATTTTTCCACTCCTTCCATTTTACAATCCAAATGTATGACACACTCTCTCTGAGTTCAACTACTTCCAGTTAGCTGTTCCCTGTAGTTTGCTACTTTCCCATTGTCATAACATTTGTGCATCCCTATTTCTTAAATTAGGTCTTTCACAGTGGTGTATAACCTTCATTTACAGCAATTATCCTCGATAGAGATGCTTCAGATGTCGTCATTGGGATATTCCCCCAGGTTGTTGGAGTAATCGTGGTCAGCTGCTTAGGTCATTGGATTGCAGGGGTGGACAATAGTAAATTTGCTTGGATTGAGAAGATGTCTTGGTGGCTGGAACGGTCACTGACTGCTTCTGAAGGCAGTGAATATAGTTGTACTGAGGGCCTTACTATAGGTCATCTGTTAGCTCCTTGCACTTCTATTGGTCTTGAATATGATGATCCCTTTGTATCCTATTGGGAAAATGTGGATGAAAATGTCTTATACAGGTGCGTTTCCGAGACCATGGCCATTGACCATTAAAATATGATCTGTAAGAAAACCCTTTTTCATATTTCAATGAATCTGCGGCTAGGAATGCAAGATGAGACGCAAGGTTCACGCTGCTGCTCTTGGGATTCTGGAAGTAGGAATGTATTGAAGAAGTCTCTTTAGATGCTAGTAGAGTTGACCTTCAAGGACACAAGAACCTTTCGTAGATGTGACCGAGGAACATTGAGGGGGGGAAGGTGAATGTGTGGCTTCTATTGTACTTTGGATTGCAGGAAGAGACACTTGTCTATTTGAAAAAAGAACAGGTGCTAAGTAATTCACAGCCAAGACACAATACAAATCTCAGGATCCTAAAATCAGTAGGTGAGTAGAAGTGGCCAGTGACAAAAAGTGTGGTTTGGCTGGTAAGGGATGTCCTGGCCTCAAATTATTTATTTTTCAAGAGGTAGGAGACCTAGCAGTCCATTAGAGAAGTCCTGTCCGAGGGTTATAAGTCTGCAGGTGGCTACTGTTTTTGAAGGGTGTTTCATCAGTGAATACTTTGTGAGGTGAGTAAATTAGGAACCTTTTTAAGTGGCAGGTGGATCACAATACCCATGCCTTTCAGTGCGTTTTATATGACCCCGTCCAAACAGCTGAATGCTCTGCTGATGGGTTGCTTTTCTTACAACCTAGGATGCATCGGAGGCTTTCTAAGGAGGTCAAACCCCCCCCTGGAGGTGGAAGATCAAAACCAACTCCAAAACCCAAACCTCAGCCACGAATGCCACAGTGCCGTGCTCTTTTTGCCTATGACGCTCAGGACACAGATGAGCTTAGCTTTAATGCTGATGATGTGTTGGATATAATAAAGGAAGGTAAGGTGGTGCTTGGTTTGCGTTCTTCACGTTGAAAGATTAACTTATGTTGTCGTCCTGTGTTCTCTGTCACTGTAGGCACCAGTTGTACGTCTGCTGTTCCTTATTGTCTATCGCTGGCCGTACCATTGCTTTTGATAGTCCCCCAATGACCAAAAAAGCACGCGGGTTGATCCTGCTATATTTTTGCAGATGGGTGTGTCTCTTATGGGTTTCAATTCAGTGTTTTAATAGGGATGATGGTCCCATCATCTTACAAGTGCACTGCAGTAACAAAGACATGCTCTTCTCTTTCCCAGTGATTTTTTTTCTCCCCTGATACCTAATGTGTATCCAATTGTTCCCTTGTGCAGATCCTTCTGGCTGGTGGCTTGGTCGTATCCGAGGAAAAGAAGGAATGTTTCCAGGGAATTATGTGGAGAAAATCTGAAGAACTCTGTTCCTAGAAACTTTAATGACCCACTCTTACCAGTCTGTACTGGGACTTATTTAGGAGAGACCTGGGTAGGAAGATGATAAAGACAAGTTGGTCCCAAGACCCAACCCTGCTTTTAATCCTTGGTGCCCTGGAATCAATTTTCGTGGTACAACTGGGCATATGCTGCGACGAAATCTCTTGATGCCATTTTCCGTTTCTCAGAGCATCCAACGTACCTCTCAGGGTTTGAAGAGATAATCTTGCTAGACCTCGACTTAAACATTCCTCAAAGCACTTGAAGGGGACACATGCCGGGTGTATTGCTAGCATTTGAAAGTATTTTGCTAGAGCAAAGGGATCCAATTTTGTGGACTTAAGGAACTTTGGAAAAGCATATGATGACTTTCTAAAGAAGTTAATCCACAAGACTCTGTAAAGAAAGGTACATCTTTCTGAAGGAGTACTCGTGGTTGCAGAGACACAGAGTTGAGCATTTATCACATGCCTGGGGGAATTTGGCTCTGACACCTTGAAATGTCCAGGGTCACAGCACTACTTCTCTCTAATAAGCTGATCGGGTGGTTTTCTGTAGCAAACAGAAGTATCAAAATATCTCTCCTAGAGATCGTGCCTCCCGAGGCTATATACTCTATAAGAAAAATGTATTACTCTTTGTTTTTAAAAGGGAGAGGGTGTAAGTAACTTAATTATTTTTTTTAACTTTACAATTACCTGATATATATTCACAATTTTAACACAAGTGGAATTTATTTTAAGAGTTATATATTTTTTTAATTGATGTCTATGGGCTACACTTCAAAATAGTCCAACGGATTTGTTTTTAAACGTTGTGTTTCCAAAGTGACAAATGGTCCTTCTGGATAGTAAATAATTCAGGGGTGAGGCCTCCACTTTGTGTTTGTTACTTGGTGTAAACCAAATTGTGAAATTGTACATGTCGGGATTGGTTGACCAATGCTTTATTACCAAAGTTTTGTCCAAGTGTTGTCCAAATTTATTAAATAAAATTACTTGAAGCACTTCTCTGTTGTGTTTTTAGAACATGATGGAGAGCCTTGTGTCAAGTGAGATGAAGTTAAAGCTGCATCTTATTGGCAGTCAACATGAAACATCATGTTCCCTTCCACGCGCCTCTACGGTGTGTACGTCCTAAAAGGCTAATCTTTTATTCTTCAACAATTTCTTACATAGCCCAACTGACCCCATGACTCACTGAATTCACCCCAATGTAACCACTAGCAAACTTACCCATAGTAACGTGTACAGCCTAATCAAACTACTCGCATTTGTGAATAGTTCTATAAAATGCTCCAACAAACCCAAGATCAGGTAGTAGTCCACCTTCCCCAATTTCCCTCCTTGCACACTTTATGCATTTAAGGGATAGTGCACCAAGTGGTACAGCTACAGCCCCTTCCTGTCTGCCTTACCACATAGATTAGGAATTTGCATATTGGTGCCCTACACTTACTTATTTTATTCCATATGTTGTGTTATATAGAACATACCAGACCCATGAGAATTGTGTTGCATGAATATTATTGTAGCGCAGAACTAGTTAGCAGAGAAATATCACCATTAGAAGCTTTTGGTGATCTAATTTAAATTCCAAATTACATTTCAAATCCGTGGTTACAATAGTACAGACCTAATAGTCAAATATCAATAGGCAGAAGTACAAAATGTGAACTACACATACTATGAGGTAGTATATATAAATTCTTGCAGTCGACCAATCTAAAATTGTCATCCATGTCATCACCCTTAGAGATAAAGTTGGTAAAGTAGGTGTTTCAGGTCCTTTTTGATTATCCTAAAAGAGGGGACTTTTCGTCAAAACCAGAGAATAGAGTATCAAATGTATTGAGCACTTCAGGAGAAAATTGTAATATGGTTAATTACAGCTTGAACAGTAGTGTTTACATGATCATCAATTCAACTTTCTAGCAGGCGCCTCCTCCCCCTTTCAAATGGCAAGCGCTTTCACTGCTGTGGTGTTTGCCCACCTCTGTACCAGAATGTGTGTTATTTTTTATTGTTTTTGGTTGTTCAAGCAGATTTACCTCTTTGTCCCCCTATACAAACAACATGTGTTTTATATGCACATTCAGGGCTATGTTTTGGTGCAAATTCCACATCAATAATAAATTCAGCCAGAAGATAAAAAACATGGAAATATCTTCTTTTTCACTGTAACATGTTCTCAATATTGTGTTGCATTTCGAAATGGAACAAACATAAATCCCAGAATACTATCCACACAAATGTCCTGAATGCCCAGATTCCGTCAATACAAGATGTGTGGGTTTTCCTAGGACATGTAGTTTACACAATCAATTATGTAAATGTGTAGGTCATGAAATTGTGTCTGAATCACTGTATCGTCCACTTTTTGGTATGCTACTATTACTTTGCAGGTCTTGCATCAGGAAGCTTTACATAGTGGTAATTACAGTGGGAGTCATTCCATCACATGTAAATTTTAGTCCCTTTGCTTTGCAGTCTTTTACTTTGCTGGTAAGTATATGTATGTATATATGTATGTGTGTGTGTATGTATGTATATATAACGCGTCTGCACAATAAAGGTGTGTCTAATCGAACCCCTGTGAGTGCCTGTGCTTGCTTTGACACGGCGAGTTTAGGAGCGTCAATATTTATCGTGAGGTCCACCATCACGCAACGTGGCACCCGCCCTGAGTTCTCAAAGCCTGTTTTGGTGGAACCCGGGAGCGAAAAACTGTACAGGCGTGAACCGCCTCCAAGAGATGCACCCGCCGTACCATATGTCGTGGATTATCCAAATCCAAGGAAAGCGGTAAATCCTACTGCCTCCTGCAACCGCATCTCAAAGAGGCTTGGCGAAGGGGTTAACTGCATGGCGGCACCGGAGGCGAATATCAGGATAACATCCATATGAACAATAAGGGATTACATCGCTACAATATGGCAGCCTGAAAAGGTACATCCTGATTAGAGTCCTTCTTCGCCTACCTGCATCCAAAGCACCAATGTGGAGAGACCATCCCCCTTTGAAATTGACATGCCGCGCGCATGAGAACTTTCCCCACACCTTCCCGCACTGAAGAAAGCTACGGCTGAAACGCGTCCGCACAATAAAGGTGTGTCTAATCTAACCCCTGTGAGTGCCTGTGCTTGCTTTGACACGGCGAGTTTAGGAGTGTCAATATATAAATATATATATATATATATATATATATATATATATATATATATATATATATATATATATATATATATATATATTTATATTCGAGGCATATGAGCTGCAGAGTACACACTGTGCATAGATCGCCACCTAGTGTTGGGCCCAGATGTTTGCAGTTTGTTTTTGTCCTATAAAGTTCTTTGGAAGTCACGAGATAGGTGACTCCTCCTTTGGACCACATTGCGCATGGGCATCGGCTCCATCCTCAGATTGTTTTTTTCCGCCATCGGGCTCGGATGTGTTTCCTGCGCTCCGGTTTGGAACCGAATTTCCTTTGGCGCGCAATCCTCACCCAGTTCAACAGTATTGTTTTGATCGCGTTCCCCATCGACGCGATTCTTCACCACTTCGAAGTCTTTGATTCCGGTCGTCGACTAAGGCCTTCGGGCCTACCTGGGCCTTACTCTCTGGCTCATGGAAAGGACGCCATTCAAGAAGGGTCCTCAACGTTTGTCGAAGTTTCCCCACACAGATCTACATGAGGTGTGCAACCTTTGCCTCTCACCGGAGCACGAGGCCAAAGACTGTTCCGCTTGTGCCTCTCTCTGCTCCAAAAAGACAATTCAGGACCGACTAGCTCGAACTATGGCTCGCTCGTCCGCTTCGATTCCCGACAACATCTTTGAAGAGGGCGTCGACGTGCCAGAACACCAGCGGGCTGAAAGTGCCAGCTCCTCTGATGCCGAAGACTCAGACGCCGAGGACATCACTCCAGCTCAACGGGTGGTAAGTAAGAACTTCGACCCCCAACCCTTCCTCTACACCCTCAAAAAAGGCTTCGGTCACACCCTCGCTTTCAGGCCCGGGTGCACGCCAAGAGACTGCTTCCCACGCCCTGCCTTCGGGCCTGGCAAAGAAGCCTACTAAGCCTTCAGGCGGCTCGGGCTCGAGTCAGCCTATTCCCGGTGCCGATCCCATACCGACACTGAAGAAGAAGCCAGCTTCCTCAGCCACGCGGACTGCTGCTCCGACACCCAAGCCCTCGGCGCCGAAGACTGGCCCCGGCTCATCGATGCCAAAACCGTACTCTGCGCCGAGTAAAGAACAGCCTAAAGGTCCCGACTCACACGCTTCAGAGCCGAAAAAACACCCGGAGCCGAAAAAACACATTCCAGTAAAAGGCATTTATAAAGGTCATAGTTCCAAGCCAAAAGACCCTAGACCAGCTACCGAGTCGGTGCCGAAAAAACCTCCGGAATCGAAAACTTCGACGTCGAAGGATCTGCCTTACACAGAAGAGCTTTTTACATCAGATCCTACTGAAAAGAATCTTGTAAAGGATCCTAAGACTGGCCAACTAGCTCTTAGCTCCAAGAAGAGACCACTAGAGGCGCCCGCAACGCCTCCTCTTCCAAACAAGAAAACCTCTCCATTAAGGGTTCCTTCTCCACCACCTCCCCATACTATTCCTCCTCCTACACCACATCATTTGCCTACACCATCCACTAATCCAGATGATGTAAATACAGACTCTGATGACACAGGTGGGGGTACACATGACCCAGTAGGGACCAATACTCCCCCTCAGTCACCTAATCCATGGGATGATTATAACACCCCTGATGTGCCTTACGTCCCTCAAGACGATATATATCCTTCCAGGCCTTCCCCACCAGAAGACACTGTAGATTTTAACCTACTAGTCCAGAGAGCTGACTGGGGTTGACTTGCACACCGATGCTGTGGAGGAAGATTACTTATTGGACACTTTTGATACTACACAAAGGTCCACTGCCATTTTACCAATGCTTAAAGGGGTAATTAAGAACGCAACAGAGGTATTTAAAGATCCTGTCAGGGCTCGGGTCCTCTACCCTCGCATTGAGAAAAAATACAAAGCTGCCCCTACAGACCCAGTTTACATTAGAGGTCCAGCACCATTAGATTCTTTAGTAGTATCTAATGCACATAAATGTGCTAATTCACAAACATCAGGTGAGGCCTCCCCACCAGATAAGGAATCTAAACTCCTTGACGCTTCTGGTAAACGCACAGCGTCACTGGCAGCTAACATATGGCGCATTGCTAATACTCAAGCACTATTGGCAAGCTATGACAGGCACATTATGATGAACTAGAATCCATAATGCACCATCTACCAGATGAATATAAAAACCGGGCCAATTAACTCATACAGGAAGGTAAAAATATCACCAGTACTTCCATTCATTGTACCCTAGATGCCGCAGATACTGCCTCAAGGGCAATTAATACTAGTGTCCTTCTGCGTAGGCATGCCTGGCTACGTATTTCAGGTTTCAAACCTGAAGTGCCAAATTCCATCCTCAATCAGCCATTTGATTAGCAACACCTATTTGGTCCTAATGTCGATGTATCTTTAGAGAAAATGAAAAAAGACACCGACACAGGTAAATCTATGGGAGCCTTGCAATTGTATATGTATATATGTGTGTGTGTGTGTATATATATGTGTATATATGTGTGTATATATATATATATGTATATGTATATGTATATGTATATATCTATATCTATATATATATATATCCAACAAAGTTGCCTGTAGTGAGGAGCCCACGCAGGTAATTTGCTTTAGCCAACTTCTTTAATGGGGAATTACATTGCAGGCAGTGGAGAAGAACTTCGCAATGCATTTAGTCTTGCCCGACGCGTTTCGTGTAGATCACTTCATCAAGGGCTGTAGGCTTTTGAAGGAGTTCAGTCTCAGTCAATTTCACAGCACCACTCAAATAATCAGTCCCCCCCCCCCCCCAACTGGGCGTATCCACTCGCATGGTTCACTGGACTTTGTAGTGCTGTAGTCTTCCCTAGTGGGTCGGTGGAGACTGGACCCAAGTTTTCACATAATATCCCCAGTGGGTAGCTTTGTATCATCTCCCCCGCTAGCGATGTTTGCGAAATCCACCATTGGGCTTTACCTGCTCCCAACGCCGTGTGGCGCCACAGCAGGACTGTACAACGGTACAGCGAGGCCTCCCTCGCGGCTCAGGCTGCGCAGCAAAAATCCAACCAACAAAGTTGCCTGTAGTGAGGAGCCCACGCAGGTAATTTGCTTTAGCCAACTTCTTTAATGGGGAATTACATTGCAGGCAGTGGAGAAGAACTTCGCAATGCATTTAGTCTTGCCCGACGCGTTCTGTGTAGATCACTTTCCTACAGCAGGCAACATTTGGTGATGATATATATATATATATATATATATATATATATATATATATATATATATATATATATATATATATATATATATATATATATATATATATAATCGCTCAGAATCCCTCCGGTCTCTCCCAGGAAGGACAACACAGCACTCAAGGGTGGAGTTTCAAACACGCTTAGATTTTATTCAGCGGGGGGGTGCACATATATATTCCACCACACTCGTTCACCTTTCTTAAAGAACGACGTCCCGGCCAACAAATTGGTTCAAAAACTGGTGTTTATTTCACAGCCCACTCTTGAGTGAGCTGTGAAATAAACACCAGTTTTTGAACCAATTTGTTGGCCGGGACGTCGTTCTTTAAGAAAGGTGAACGAGTGTGGTGGAATACTTGGGAGTGGCGATCCCGTCCTGGCCCGCCGCTGCAAGCGGCCATTGATGCTTTGCGCGGACCTGTTTGTTGGATATATATATATATATATATATATATATATATATATATATATATATATATATATATATATATATATATATTCCACCAATTCGTAGGCTCTTTCTTGGGATCAGTCCCATCTTCTGTTGGTGCAACGCCGGCCAGAGCCCAACGCCGGCAAAATAAACTTCTCTTTACTTGCATATAAGAATTGCACACTCGGAGGCTAAGTCCAAATTAATCAAAAAAAATTTATTACCGCAACACTGCTACGTGTTTCGACACCGTGGTGTCTTGATCACGCAATACTATGCAGTATAACACACCGTGCCTAAATACATTCTTTCATTTCCACAGTAAACATAGAAAAGGGATTAGACTAGTTTCATGGCAATCTCCTCCTCCTGTTGTAAATACATATTTGTCCGCCATTTTAAAGTGGTGTACATATATTATAAATAGGCTGTGGGGTTTTAGGTTTAAACCTATAATAACTGATAAAACCCCACTGAAAGAAAAATAGCCCTCTCCGGTGAAAACATATAAACACTGAAAAAACACCTGCACAACCACAAACTAAATGCCATTCAAAGAAAGGAAAAAAAGTGAAAGAGTAATTTTGTTCTTAGGGGGTCAATAAAATGTAACTTTGTTATACAAGCTAGCAGTAAGAAAGACTGGCTAACATTATTTTGCTTGAGTTTTGTTCTTTAGGGATGCCACTAAAATATTGTTTCTTCTTCCTTTTACTTTTTTCAGTTTTATGGCCTTTGGTCTAAAGATGCAGGGTTTATTTTCACGTTTTAGGTTTAGTTTAATTATTTTATAAACTGTAGAGAATCAGGACCTATCAAACTCACATTTTATATTTTGGCTGCATTTGATTCTTTCACTGATAGGTAAAATAGCTAGTTTCATAAAAATCTTTCCTAATATGTGTAATCACATTTGCCCACAGAGAATGGGTAAAAACCCTTAATACATCAGACCATGGTTTCTAGTGGGTCAGTATTGATAGTAGGTGAAGTGCCAACACCTCAGGCTTTAAACATTAAATGCAAGGTATAGTGACAAGTATATATATATCACCTAGCATCTGGGATAGTGGTGAAAACGTGACACCAGACTTATGGAAAACATGGAACGCAGTGTCACTGGTTATGCTCTGCAAAATAGGTTCTTTCCAAGTTCAACAAAGATTGGAGTGATATTGTTTGTATTTGTAGTGATTCAGTTATTTATATAAAAAATGTGTGTGATGACCTGTCAAAATTGATACCCGAGCTGAAGTGATTCCCTGTAGGAGATCCTTGCCACTTGTTAGATGGTATGCTGAAAGCATCTTTACAATCTTCAGAGTTAATGAGGGATGCTATTGATTTTTTTAGTCCATTCTGGTGCACTATTTTCTTATGCCCAGGAACTAAAACGAAAATATTCATCATTTCGTGCTTTATATGACATCAAAGAAAGAGTCATCCCAACTGTGCCCCTTAGCTGACGGTTCTCAGCCCAAGGGGCTATGAATGCTGAGAGGGCCTTTTCATAGACGTTTACATGGGAAGGAAAGCACGAGCGCACATGACTAAAGACTCACTGAAGAAGTATTGTATGGTGTACTACAATTAGATTAATTTGCAAAAATCTATTTGGACCTCATAAACACTATACGTACACTGTCTATATACCATGTTCTTTCAGTGCAGAAAGCAAGCAATGATAAAAGCAAAACGTTCCATAAACGCCTGAAAAACACTTTTTCTGTTGTTTTTAGTGGTGTGAAAATGTGTAACCACTGATAACTGTTTTTTAAGATATTGAAAACACTGATAAAACCCCACCAGAATTTACCAAAAATAGAAACTGAAAACAGGACAGCCTAATTATAAAACACACTATTCTTCTTGTGCTTTCTTACAAGACAGTGATTCATAATTTGTTATCATGAAATACATTATAATAATTCATTATAAATGAAATAAGAGGGGAATGAAAACACAAACTTCATTGTGCTACCCGATCTCTAAATTCATAGCGGTATTTAACCGACTCATTGCTATATTAGTCCATTTGCCTGGCTGTTCATTTTAAACCGTAAGCGTCTGCAGGCATAAATTATATCGGCTTAGTGCCTAACATCAACCCCATGTTTTGTTAACTTTATCGGCCATGTTTGCATCATTACTCTGCTTTCGGACTAGTGCCCCAATCCTATTTCGTTCCAATTGAACTAATGCATGACCTCAACCCCATGTGTTGATATCTTAATCCGCCATGTAAAAAATGGACATTTGTCTACTTTCGGACTAGTGCCAAAATTATTGTCTCTCCTAGAACAAAATATGATTTCATATACAGGATACGAGGATACATTTTCAGATCTAATAGAATTTATCACTTAGAATTACTGTGGATTATCAACAAAAGTGCATATAATCATAAAGTGCTCTGTTAGAAAAAACGAACACTTATAAAGCTGGAGCAGAAGGAAGGTGTACGGTGACCACAATGATACTGACGGGTCTCTTTCTTAACTCCTGCAAAAAATTAAACAAACCATAAAATAGTGTCAATAAAAACATGTAGTTAAAATTTCCAAACCGTTCTACACAAATTCTAATTTTACTTCAACTGATTTCAGTTTTCAAAGCAGGACATCCTGACAAACTACTGACTATCATGCATCTTTGCTAAGGATCAATTGCAGTTATCATATCAATCTGTATGTAAGTGAATTGCTAATTCCTCGTCGAGGTTGTGTCCTCCCGGGAATTTCGTCTGTAGATCAATGATCCATTTAGATTCCCTCTTTCTGAGGTTCAACTCCCTATTCCCTCCTCTTTTATTTGCAGGGATATGTTCTATTGCAAAGAAACTTAACAAAGAGTTATCGGAGTGGTGTATGTCAAAAAAATGTCTCGCAATAGGATAATGTGGATCGTGATTAGTGATAGCTCTTAGATGTTCCTGTATGCGTTTTTTAACCATACACTTTGTGCTCCCCACATATCTCATTTTGGATGGACATTCCAAAATGTACACTGCAAAGGTTGTACTACAGGTAAGGAATTGATTAATCGTTTTATCTTTGTTAGACCCTGGTATTGTGAATTCTTTTACCATTTTACTAGATTTGCATGCCCTGCAGTGGCCACAGGGATAGAATCCTTTCAGGTTATGTACATTCGTGCTCTTATTATCGGAGATATCCCCTCTAATCAACCAGTCCCGGAGGCTCTTGCCTCTACGGTAGGTTACAGAAGGTCTGGTTCCTATCTCCTGTCCTATGACCATGTCAGATTGTAAAATACCGCAATTTTTCTTGAGGATTCCATGTACTTTTGCAGAATCATGATTATATGTGGTAATGATTCTCATTACTTCAGTTTTTGTATTCTCCTTATGTTTTTCTTCAAGTATTGTACTGCGTGACAACTCCGCAATTTTACTGGTTGCTTTTTTCAGAACCCATTCAGGGTATCCTCTCTCCCTGAATCTATCAAGCATCAGAGCTTGTTCTACTGCATACAGTTCTTCAGTACTGCAGTTTCTCTTTGCCCTCAGTAACTCCCCATATGGAATGCTCCATTTCAAAACATCTGGGTGAGCACTGAGGGCATGTAGAAGACTGTTCCCCGCTGTATTCTTTCTATGGAGACACGTCTCCAATTTTCCATCCTGTATCATAACAGTGTCCAGAAATTCTACTTGGGTTGTACTTATGGTGGATGTGAGGTGGATATTGTATTAATTTCTGTTCAGTTTTTCTATGAAACAAATAGCCTCCTGCTCTGATCCATTCCATATAATGAAAAGATCGTCGATGTACCTTAGCCAGACTCTGACGTATTCAAAGTCTGGACTAAGGTTAACATCCTTCCTTATTTCCTCCTCCCATTTGCCCAAGAAAAGATTCGCTAGACTCGGTGCAAAAGAAGAACCCATTGCGGTCCCCCGCACTTGTCTATATAAATCTCCGTCGAACATAAAAATGTTGTTAGTAAGGCATATTTTTAACATCTCTAAGATCATACCAGAATGTTGTGAATAACACCAGTCACGTGATTTTAAGTAATAAGCACATGCTTGAATCCCCTGGTCATGTTAAATTATAGTGTACAATGAGCTTAAGTCCAGTGTTATTATAAAGCTTTCCTCCATCCCTTGTATCTCATTAATTTTTGCAAGGAAATCTTTTGTATCCCTGATATAGGATAGTAATACTGATACATAATCTTTAAGAAAATGATGTATGTATTTTGACATATTTTCATTGACATTTCCTATCGATGACACTATAGGTCTCCCTGGTGGGTTCGTGGGATCTTTGTGTATCTTTGGTGAAAGATAAAAAATAGCCGGTTTGGGGTAGTCTTTTTTTAGAAAGCAGAATTCTGTCCAGGTGAGGAGCCCCTCCTTCTGCCAAAATGTCAGCTTATCCCATGTATTAACGACACTGTTATATTCGGTCGTACTACTTCTACAGTAATAGTTGTCATTATTAAGCTGTTGTAATGCCTCATTGATGTATAGACTTTTACCCCATAGAACCACATTACCCCCCTTATCTGAGGGTCTGATTACCACATCTTTATCCTCCGCTAAGGAAATTATAAAATCCCTCGGACTTTGTAAGGTTGTAATTCACTTTCTTATTCCGTTCAATTTTGTTTTTTTGTTTCTTTAATTCTTGGACAACTACGTCCTGGAAGGTATCTAAAGAGTCATGTGGCATTACTGGGCAAAAAATAGACTGAGGTCTAAACGGCGTGCATGCTGCTCTGCCAGTATTTGGTTCTACATCTGTACAATATACATTCATATCTTGTGTATTGGGAGGTGTATCTGTAAATTCATAAACATGTTGAGTCAAATTCAATAATTCCCCTTGAGACCCAGCTCAAAAAGTGGCATACTCTCTTTGGGACTAATAAAGCTCAGGAGGGGGTGATAATAGAAGACTCCCAAGAAATGACTGATGGGTCTCAAGGGGAATTATTGAATTTGACTCAACATGTTTATGAATTCATGGGATAAGCTGACATTTTGGCAGGAGGAGGGGCTCCTCACCTGGCCAGAATTCTGCTTTCTAAAAAAAGACTACCCCAAACTGGCTATTTTTTATCTTTTACCTAAGATACACAAAGATCCCACGAACCCACCAGGGAGACCTAAAGTGTCATCGATAGGAAGTGTCAATGAAAATATGTCAAAATACATAGATCATTTTCTTAAAGATTATGTATCAGTATTACCATCCTATATCAGGGATACAAAAGATTTCCTTGCAAAAATTAATGAGATACAAGGGATGGAGGAAAGCTTTTTAATAACACTGGACGTAAGCTCATTGTACACTATAATTGAACATGACCAGGGGATTCAAGCATGTGCTTATTACTTAAACTCACGTGACTGGTGTTATTCACAACATTCTGGTATGATCTTAGAGATGTTAAAAATATGCCTTACTAACAACATTTTTATGTTCGGAGATTTATATAGACAAGTGCGGGGGACCGCAATGGGTTCTTCTTTTGCACCGAGTCTAGCGAATCTTTTCTTGGGCAAATGGGAGGAGGAAATAAGGAAGGATGTTAACCTTAGTCCAGACTTTGAATACGTCAGAGTCTGGCTAAGGTACATCGACGATCTTTTCATTATATGGAATGGATCAGAGCAGGAGGCTATTTGTTTCATAGAAAAACTGAACAGAAATTAATACAATATCCACCTCACCTCCACCATAAGTACAACCCAAGTAGAATTTCTGGACACTGTTGTTATGATACAGGATGGAAAATTGGAGACGTGTCTCCATAGAAAGAATACAGCAGGGAACAGTCTTCTACATGCCCTCAGTGCTCACCCAGATGTTTTGAAATGGAGCATTCCATATGGGGAGTTACTGAGGGCAAAGAGAAACTGCAGTACTGAAGAACTGTATGCAGTAGAACAAGCTCTGATGCTTGATAGATTCAGGGAGAGAGGATACCCTGAATGGGTTCTGAAAAAAGCAACCAGTAAAATTGCGGAGTTGTCACGCAGTACAATACTTGAAGAAAAACATAAGGAGAATACAAAAACTGAAGTAAGGAGAATCATTACCACATATAATCATGATTCTTCAAAAGTACATGGAATCCTCAAGAAAAATTGGGGTATTTTACAATCTGACATGGTCATAGGACAGGAGATAGGAACCAGACCTCTGTAACCTACCGTAGAGGCAAGAGCCTCCGGGACTGGTTGGTTAGAGGGGATATCTCCGATAATAAGAGCACGAATGTACATAACCTGAAAGGATTCTATCCCTGTGGCCACTGCAGGGCATGCAAATCTAGTAAAATGGTAAAAGAATTCCCAATACCAGGGTCTAACAAAGATAAAACGATTAATCAATTCCTTACCTGTAGTACAACCTTTGCAGTGTACATTTTGGAATGTCCATCCAAAATGAGATATGTGGGGAGCACAAAGTGTATGGTTAAACATACAGGAACATCTAAGAGCTATCACTAATCACGATCCACATTATCCTATTGCGAGACATTTTTTTGACAAACACAACTCAGATAACTCTTTGTTAAGTTTCTTTGCAATAGAACATATCCCTGCAAATAAAAGAGGAGGGAATAGGGAGTTGAACCTCAGAAAGAGGGAATCTAAATGGATCATTGATCTACAGACCAAATTCCCGGGAGGACACAACCTCGACGAGGAATTAGCAATCCACTTACATACAGATTAATATGATAACTGCAATTGATCCTTAGCAAAGATGCATGATAGTCAGTAGGATGTCCTGCTTTGAAAATTGAAATCAGTTGAAGTAAAATTAGAATTTGTGTAGAACTGTTTGGAAATTTTAACTACATGTTTTTATTGACACTATTTTATGGTTTGTTTAATTTTGCAGGAGTTAAGAAAGAGACCCGTCAGTATCATTGTGGTCACCGTACACCTTCCTTCTGCTCCAGCTTTATAATTGTTCGTTTTTTCTAACAGAGCACTTTTTTTATGATTATATGCACTTTTGTTGATAATCCACAGTAATTCTAAGTGATAAATTCTATTAGATCTGAAAATGTATCCTCGTATCCTGTATATGAAATCATATTTTGTTCTAGGAGAGACAATAATTTTGGCACTAGTCCGAAAGTAGACAAATGTCCATTTTTTACATGGCGGATAAAGTTATCAACACATGGGGTTGAGGTCATGCATTAGTTCAATTGGAACGAAATAGGATTGGGGCACTAGTCCGAAAGCAGAGTAATGATGCAAACATGGCTGATAAAGTTAACAAAACATGGGGTTGATGTTAGGCACTAAGCCGATATAATTTATGTCTGCAGACGCTCACGGTTTAAAATGAACAGCCAGACAAATGGACTAATATAGCAATGAGTCGGTTAAATACCGCTCTGAATTTAGAGATCGTGTAGCACAATGAAGTTTGTGTTTTCATTCCCCTCTTTTTTCATTTATAATGAATTATTATAATGTATTTCATGATAACAAATTATGAATCACTGTCTTGTAAGAAAGCACATGAATAATGTGTTTTATAATATATGTACACCACTTTAAAATGGCGGACAAATATGTATTTACAACAGGAGGAGGAGATTGCCATGAAACTAGTCCAATCCCTTTTCTATGTTTACTGTGGAAATGAAAGAATGTATTTAGGCATGGTGTGTTATACTGCATAGTATTGCGTGATCAAGACACCACGGTGTCGAAACGCGTAGCAGTGTTGCGGTAATAAAAAAATTTGGATTAATTTGGATTTAGCCTCCGAGTGTGCAATTCTTATATGCAAGTAAACAGAAGATATATATATATATATATATATATATATATATATTATAATATAATATATCCAAAAACGCCCAGAAGCAGTGCTGTGCGGCCTCAAGCTTCTGGGTGTTTTTGGTTATATATTCTCACCACTTCCACAGCAGCGACGAGGGAATCCAATCTCCCACCGCGGCAACGCAGACACAGACCAAAGTTTCTGTGCAAGATTCTTTATTTAGTTGCAAACTGCCATAACGTTTCGCCTCCTCAGAGGCTTGTTCACATGACAATGTGACTCTGGTAAGTTGCAGTTTTTAAAGTGACAGTGCTAAATTTGAAAGTGCATCATGTGACATGACCATCCATAGACATAAAAGATTAATTGTAACATTTCATAGTTATCAGGGAGGCTGGACATATCGAAATCAATTGGGTGGATAAATATAAAATTCATAAATACATAAGATAAATATGAATAAGGTGTATTTTACTGTTATTTATCAGACAGAAGATATAATGCCACATTAGACTTTTTCTTATACATATGACATAATAAACGCCTGAATGCTGATTCCGAAAGGTATGTGTAAAATCTCACATTCGTGCAAAATTCCGCCAGAGCCTACAAACATATCTATAATATGTTGGGCCAATTAAATTTAATTCTCTCACTTAACCAATCGTAGTTTCAATGTATAAATCGTCCAGGATTTCACATTATACATTATTATATTACGGCGGATATTTAAATGACCATAACTCAGGAGAGCGATAAATTACATAACCATTCATTAATTAATATGATGGTTTATCATTCCTAATTTCAAAAAAAGTATTTCGGAATAAATTCCTACTGTGCAGCTTTTTACATATCCTCATTTCATTTTTTAAATTTTTGGTTATTTACTTGTTAAATTACCCATTGGGGACATGTTCTATTACTGATAGCCCATTAGTTGATCCGCCATACCAATCCTATAGCTGCCCCTTTATTAGGGCTCGGGCCTACGCCACCACGAAGTGGGGGGCGGAGCTTCCGAGCTCTTATGCGTTAAAAAAAAAAAAAAGAATTCATAAAGGGGTCCGGCTGGCACATTCCTTAGTTTTTTTTATGGCATCTGCCTAGTGATTCGTCTTCGCTGTGCTGTCTATTTAGTAGCGTTTACGTGATAGGCTATATGTAATGTACGCGTGCCCTATTTGGCATATTTTCGGCGGTTTCGCGCACGGCAGACTTATTAATCTTAATTAGGAGCTGTCAGAGTGCCCGTGTAATGCAATCCAGATGGTGCGAGCGCGTTCACCATTGCATTGCATACAAAAAAGTCATCTGATCTCTTCAGAGAGTGTCCGCAGGCGCTGTACGGGGCATTTTTTCCCAGGCGCGAGGGGTCTTTGTAAAATCGAAGACTGTGTCCAATGGCTGTCCTGTTCCGCTGCCAGTGCATAGCCCAGCTGCAAGAAATACTAACTGCAAAAGGCAAGACACACGTTACAGATGCGTGCCCGCAGTTTCCCTGGCAGTCTGCCCTCCCATTCTTCCTTTAGAAGGAAGCCTGTGAGGCCACGTGCCCCCCCCCCCCGGGCTAAATCTGGAAGATGAGCTCACCCCAGGCAGGCCTTGGGTTTGAGTTACAGGCCCGCCGGCTGCTGAGGGCGCCGTCTGGACATTATCCTTGTCAACTGTCTTTCCTCAGCAGCCGCCTGGCCTTAGCGTACCCATGCTGCGCACGGGATCAAACCCTCTGTTTTGTAGGATTACATTTATTTGGGAGCTTGTGACCGTATGCTGTGTGTTGTCTGCAGATATTCGCGAGTGCCACAGTGTGTGCGTGGGGTCGAGGGGTCAGGGCACACGATTATAGGATATGCATTTCTAAGTGACTTTTTGGATGGAGGATGTGGCGCAGCGCCCACAGCTGCCGATTTTGGAGATTGGGAACCTGGCTTGAATCTCGGCGTCGGCTCAACATCCTGTAATCTTGGGCAAATCACTTAATCTCCCTGTGCCTACCAAAAATGAATGTGTCCTTGTGTAATGTATATGCTCATGTAAAGCACTCCAATACCTTTGGGTTGAGTTTGCACTGGATAAAACTGCAAACAAAAAGAAAACGAAGCATGTTTGGAGGTGTAAAATTACCAATCATTGGAGGATGGGCTAACACTTCAAACAGTGCGGCAGAACGATGCTTAGGGCCACCAGAGAAATCCAAAGTGATTGGTGAAACTTGATAACAAATAAAACAAACAAGTTATAATACATTTGACACAATTTTTCGTCTACTGATCGCTCTTTAAAAAGGGAAATGAGTAATTTTACAACTAAAAAGTCGCTTTACAGATTTCAATGGAAAGCACTTTAGAACCAGTTTTCTTAAAGATTTCAGCAACCCCCTTTGACAATTTTTTTCTGTGAAATGACAGTGAATTTATTAAATATTTTAATTCCTTCAAGTGAGTAGAGTAGTGAGTAGAGTAGTGAGTAGAAAGTAGTGAGTAGAGTCGTGAGTAGAGTAGTGAGTGGAGAGTAGTGAGTAGTGAGCAGAGTAGTGAGTAGTGAGCAGAGTAGTGAGTGCAGAGTAGTGAGTAGTGAGTGCAGAGTAGTGAGTAGTGAGTGTAGAGTAGTGAGTGTAGAGTAGTGAGTAGAGTAGTGAGTAGAGTAGTGAGTAGAGTGGTGAGTAGTGAGTGCAGAGTAGTGAGTAGTGAGTAGAGTAGTGAGGTGAGTAGAGTAGTGAGTAAAGTAGTGAGTGCAGAGTAGTGAGTAGAGAAGTGAGTAGTGAGTAGTGAGTAGAGAAGTGAGTAGTGAGTAGGGAAGTGAGTAGTGAGTAGGGAAGTGAGTAGTGAGTAGAGAAGTGAGTAGTGAGTAGAGAAGTGAGTAGTGAGTAGAGTAGTGAGTAGAGTAGTGAGTAGAGAAGTGAGTAGAGAAGTGAGTAGTGAGTAGAGAAGTGAGTAGTGAGTAGAGAAGTGAGTAGAGAAGTGAGTAGAGAAGTGAGTAGTGAGTAGAGTAGTGAGTAGAAAGTTGAGTAGTGAGTAGAGTAGTGAGTAGAAAGTAGAGTAGTGAGTAGGGAGTAGAGTAGTGAGTAGTGAGTAGAAAGTAGAGTAGTGAGGTGAGTAGTGAGTAGAGTAGTGAGTGCAGAGTAGTGAGTAGTGTGTGCAGAGTAGTGAGTAGTGAGTTGAGTAGTGAGTGCAGAGTAGTGAGTAGTGAGTGCAGAGTAGTGAGTAGTGAGTAGAGTAGTGAGGTGAGTAGAGTAGTGAGTAGAGTAGTGAGTAGTGAGTAGAGTAGTGAGTAGTGAGTAGAGTAGTGAGTAGTGAGTAGAGTAGTGAGTAGAAAGTAGAGTAGTGAGTAGTGAGTGCAGAGTAGTGAGTGCAGAGTAGTGAGTGCAGAGTAGTGAGTGCAGAGTAGTGAGTGCAGAGTAGTGAGTAGAAAGTAGTGAGTAGTGAGTAGAGTAGTGAGTGCAGAGTAGTGAGTAGAGTAGTGAGTAGGGAGTGCAGAGTAGTGATTAGAGTAGTGAGTAGTGAGTGCAGAGTAGTGAGTAGAGTAGTGAGTAGAGTAGTGAGTAGGACATCACAGGCAGCAGCTGGGCAAGCTTCTTACACTCACAAGGAGACCACAGGCAGCAGAGGTGCAAGCTTCTCACACTCACAAGAAGGACATCACAGGCAGTAACGGTGCAATATTCTCACACTCACAAGGAGATCACTGGCAGTACACACCACATGAACACACTCCATAACACATAGCAACAATACATTGGCATTTACAATGCCATTAGCTCAAACTCAAATAAATCCGAGCCCGATTGCATTTCTAATGCTTGTTTCCTTAGTATTTGGATGGTCATACATAATTAATAGTGTTTACCGTGCAAAACAGTTTCAGAAAACTTTCAAAATAGTGTGCATAAGAACTGAATTCCATTTTCCATCCGTTACATTTAAATCAATGAACTATATCCATATTAATGTTAATTTATTGTGCAGAGAACCCATATTCTTCTAATCTGGTAATGTCTAGACTAGATACCTGACACATCCCTTGATTTGATAAAATGTCGTCATGTTGTATCGAAGACCAACCTCCTACTAAAAGTTTTTTAAATGTTGATTTTAATAAAACTTATTCTAAAAGAAATTTATGTTTTGGTACACTTAATTACTAAGATAGCATCTAAACGTGATAATGCATCCGCATTGATCAACCTGCTTAGTAGTTATACTGTGTTGTATTGCGATTCGATCAATTTTAGTGGAAAGAATTATCTACTTCATGTTAAACCCATTGCCATTGGTCAGACTACAGATACACTGATACTTTAAGAAAGACAAGTGTAAAGATCTTCTGTAACATTAAGGCCTTTAGAGGTCTTAGAGTCTAAGAATAAGATATATCTAGTTTCGAGTTTTCGCAGCCGCGACTCGATTTCCACCACTCCTGCTCGCATTCACGGCATCAATAAGAAAATATTTTAAGTCTGCATTGTTACTGTTGTGCTTATCTTTAAAGTGTCTCGCGACTGGGTAGGTATTATCTTGGTTCGCGATGGCACGTAAATGTTGTAATATACGCTTATGTGCAGCTAGTTTTGTGCTGCCCACATATTTCATCCCGCATGGGCAGATTAAGACGCATACAACATATTCAGACTTGCATGTCAGTGTTTTGTCAATAAGAGGTTCTCAGTTACTGAATGCATCTACATATGTTTTGGTGTTTATGCCATGAATGCAAGATTTGCACGTTTTGCATCTGTAGAAGCCTTTGTTGGTCTGTAACCAATTGGGTTTTCCCACTACTTCTGGATTGGTATTAACCAGACCATCCCTCATAGAAGGTGCTCTACTGTATGACAATGATGCTTTACGTGGCAACGTCGGGCCTATAATAGGATCATTGAGTACTAGTGACCAGTTACGATTGATGATTTTATATATTTCTGAGTGCTGTTTATTGTAACTGGTAATGATCCTAAAGGGACCTGGTTCTATTTTTGTCACATATTGCTTTGAGTTGGGTTACTAGTACTGATGCCTTCATTCACATCTTGCTGGTATGTATTCAGAAGTTGTTGTCTGTTAACTAACATAGATTTGACAATTGCGGCATCAATAGTTTTCGCGGAATATCCACGTTCAATAAACCTGCATTTACGTTCTTGCTGTGCTTGTTCGAGGTCTTCACCATTGCTACATATTCTCCTCAATCTCGGCATCTCCCCCTAGGGGATGCTAGAAATTTAAGTGAGCTGGATGAGCACTTGTGGCATGGAGTATACTATTGCCAGCCGTGTCTTTCCGGTGAAGGATAGTTTCCAATTGGCCATTTCTAACAAAAATCTCTGTGTCTAGGAACGGGACCGATTGCGGACTCATGT
>NC_136073.1:819404441-819411941 GCF_964261635.1 Lissotriton helveticus | reverse complement strand
AATACAAGCCGCCACTGTGATCGGGCAAGCCGTGTGGATAGCAGAGAGATGCGCCCAAAAGTAGCCGGAACACCCCGTGCCTCGCCGCTCGTCCAGCGGAGGCACAGCTCGAAAATCGCCCAAATCCAGGTGGAGGTGCTCCGGCCGGCACCCAATCGCCGCAGTCATCCGCTATTGTTCACTCAGCGGCCGGCCTGGATTTCAACTAGAGGTCCCGGCCTCAAGTCCACAACAGGCCTCAGGACGTATTCGAGTGGCGCTACCGCTAGCTTTCAGGTAGAGGCTTCAGAGTTTCACCGCCGGGCGTCGGAGGGGATCGGACACACGTTCGTGCCGTTTTCATGCAGGAGCGCTGGCAGGATAGATGCGGTGGAGGCGATGGTATCAGGAGCCGAGGGTTTAATCGACCGTCCTGGTCGCCATCTTGGCTCCTCCCCATAAAAAACAGTCTTAAAATAAATACATACATTCAATACCAACATAACTTCAGTTTAAAAAGACATATCCCCAACCTCAAAGTTGCATCGGTTTATCCCTGTCAGCTGTAAACATGCATAAAATTCTCCCTTTGGGTGGGAGCACTCAAGGGTTGCGACAATTGTACAATGATTCAAATCTATTGGGAACGGAAAAACTAATACCACTGGATACGTGGGCCCCCGCTCCCAGCGGGTGGTGGTGCTCTACTGTTGGTCTTAACAGGGGGATATTTGGCGTGCATGGATAAAAGTCAAGTAAATCCCAAGTGCGTATTGGGTCATCTCCTTCTTGGGGCGGGCAGGATCTTAGGTACGGGACGTTGTTCCGATTCCTGAATTTAACCAGTACCAAGTCCCCAGGAATATTTTTTTTGGTAGTGAGCCCAACCAGCCCACCCTTCTCACGCTCAAGATTCCGCCATCATGATCCTGTGAGGGGGGGCGTGGCTTGGCACGCAATGGCGGAGGTCGCAGCCGGGTAGAGCTCTGAGCTGAGCTCCCCTTCCCCGGGCCGATTCTCCGCCATTTATGCTCGGAATCGCCTGAAATTGCAGGCGGACCGTCCCGGAGCCCTCCTGAACCAGCAGCCTGATTTTCGGTTCCGGGATCCGGCCGCACCAGCACCGGACTTTCCTACGGACGGTAGGCGGACTTGGCCACAACCCAGACGGCCGGCAAAACTGCGGGAGCCCGCGGCCTGGGCCTACCCTACAGGCCTCACTGCGGAGCACGGGGATGGACTTGGGCGGTGCCCCCGCATACAACACCTGAGACCCGGGGCCACATTGGCACCCCGATTCCGCCCCCCGCTCTGTCTCCGAAGGTTCCTGGGGGACTGGGCCGGGAGGTGCGAGACGCCTGGACGGAGCGACCGCAGCAGCGGGCGCCATTAACAGCGGCCCCCGACTGAGTGCTGGGCGGCCCCCCCGGGTTATCTATGTAGTCGCCCAGCTGCGACCTGAGGACGAAACGCCTGACCCTGCACGCTGGACCCGGTGGGTTCGCCGTGGCTGCGGACGGAGACCCCCCTCCCGAGCTACAGAGGAGGCCCTGGACACACCGGGCGCGGTCGCTGCCCTGAGGCACCTCTCCTCACCAGTGGGTCGGCGGTGCTGAGGCCTGACCGCGACCCCCAGCCTAGCGAACACCTCGCCCCACCCGGGGGGGGGCAAGCTACTGAGTTGACGGCGGCCTAGAGGACGGGGGGGGCCAACCCCGCAGTAGAACGTCGAAAAGGCCCGACCACCCGGTGTCATTGGAAGTGGCATTGGACCTGCGGCCCCGTCTTCCTGGACCCACCAACACCCACACAGTGTCATTTGACCAGCACAGAACACCCGAGGACCCCAGCGGAACCCCCGCTCGGAGGCTGAAGACGACCTGGCATTGGTGGCACAATAGAATAACACGGGGCATCTTGCTACAACGTAGTCGGCCGCCCACAAGGTGTGTGGAATCAACCAAACTGTTGGTGGTTGTTGGCCCTGCACAACCACTACACTAACGTGTACGGGCACCACGGACACTGCTCGCCAGCGCCCGAGCGCACACATCGCGCAGGTGGACAAGACGCCCTGCACATGTCCGGAGGGGTGAGAACCCGCACTGGCACCGGGGGAACTTTGCCGACGGGAAAAACGAACAAAACACTGCGCAAGATGGCCGCGGACCAGGTGACCGCGAGATTGGACAGTGTTCTAGCCGCCATGGAACGCATGGAACAAACGCTCCAGCAGACAAGAACGTCCCTGGAGTCCAAAATTGACAGCGTTACCATAGACCTGACTCACCTACGTGATGACCACAAGAAGCTGTCTGATCGTACCAAAACGCTGGAGAGCACAGTGACGGACCTTGGACCCAAAGTCACGCAAACGGATAAACAGGTACAGGACCTTGTCGATAGAGTGGAATTCCTTGAAGAGCGCGCCGAGGATGCCGAAGGGAGGGCGAGACGCAACAACGTCAGGCTCGTGGGTGTCCCGGAAAAATGGGAAGGCCCTCGTCCTACCCAACGAGTTGAGGACTGGCTGCGAGAAATACTACCTGAGGGCACGCTATCGGCTCAATTTGTGGTGGAACGTGCGCACCGCATGCCCACGAGACCTCATACCACAGGCGCCAACCCGAGGTCGCTACTCTTCAGAGTCCTGAACTACCGGGACAGAGATGCGATCCTGAGAGAAACCAGGAGACTTGGGGAAGTCCGCATCGAAAACACCACCGTGATGTTTTTTCCGGACTACACCATCCAGGTGCAACGCCAAAGACACGACTTCCTGGACGTGAAACGACGTCTCCGCACCGAGGGCCTCAAGTACTCCCTTCTTTATTCAGCCAAACTGAGAGTAGAAGCGAAAGACAAGGCCTACTTCTTTAATTCTCCTGAGGAGGTCAACGAATGGCTTGATAGTGGTATTACCTCAACGCCCAGACAGGCGCAAGGCTACGAGACCGCGACCGCGACCACGCGGACAACGCCGCCGCCGCAGGAACAGGGAACAGGGAACTGGTCGTCCAGGAGAGCCGACGAGGCACTCACCACCACCGGAACAGATGATCCAGGAACAACGTGATGCGCTCCGGAGGGTCTCCCAACTGAGCGCCTCGCCGACCTCGGACGTGGCCCAAGCCCCCAGCCCAAGAATGGAACCCAGCGATGACGAGGCAATCTACGGGATACCAGACTCCCAACAGTCGGTGGAATTACCGTTGGTCACGCCTCAAACAGCGGACATGCTACATTGAAAATGCACACAGAACACCATTCCGGACCCAGCCCAGGCGGCAGGAATGTGAACATTGTCCGGGCAGCTGTGGCGCAAATGAACCTACCAGCCGCTGCCCGTAATGTCCACCGCAGACCTGAGGACATGAGGCATGAACCTGCGCAGTGAGTACCTATCCGGCCATAAAGCCACTGTCGGGGTGGATGGGATGCGAGAACACACTGCAACACTGTACATTCTCTCCCGCCCACCAACTGCCCGCATAGCTTGGGGATTGTCTGGCGCCAGAGACATGGTGGTAACGGCGCTCCTGACTCCCCACTGCTGGATGCGGTGGGCAGGTTACCCTGCAGCGCGCAACGGGGTTGCCTTTCTGGGTACTGATGTTGTTCATACGGCCCGGGGAAGGGCTTTGATCTTCCTTACTGTACACTTAACTGACTCGCCAGGACTGTGGGTAGCACACGATACCCCTAGACTTGAATCGTTGTCCCTCTTCTCTAAAGAGTATGGACAGTGGCCCGTTCCGCTGCTGCCCTTTTGGTATTTCAGGGAAGTCTCCCTACAGTTGGTTATTGTTATTCCATGTTTTTTCCCCCCTTTTCAATGTCTTCCTGATTAATCATGAGTGCGATGGGGGGAGTGGCCGGGGGAGAGTTGGCGATGGAGACTTTAGGATGGGTGCTGGGCTGTGGTTGTGGGGGTGGAAGGGAAGAAAATGTTGATATATGATGACGGCGACTAAGATATGTACCTGGAATATACGGGGAATGCACACACCAGCACGCCGTTATCAGATATTCTCATACTTGAAAAGGCACCAGGTACAAATCGCACTTCTGCAGGAAACACACTTGAACAAGGCGGAGGTGGTTGCACTGAAGCGTAGATGGAGGGGACAAGTATATGCTACTGAGTACTCCTCGTTTGCCCGGGGAGCGCTCATATGGGTGAAGCCAGGCACTCCCCATCGCGATGATTGAAGCACTGACTGATCCGGAGGGCAGATATGTGTTGGTAAAGGGACGCATGGATGGGCAATCTATAGTACTAGCATCCATATACTCTCCAAACACGGAACAGGGGGGCTTCCTGGCACACGTCTCGGAAAAACTGGCACCCTGGCATGGAGTCCCCTGGGTACTGGGAGGGGATTACAACACAGTACTGGATCCCGCGCTAGACCGCTCGGCCCCACCCAGGCCTGATGCCGCGTCTCTGGGAGCAGTTAAAGCGCTCACCCAATGGGCGACACAGTGGGACTTGAGGGATGCATGGCGCGAGCATAACCCTAACACCAAGATATACTCCTATTACTCAGGGGCACATTCGTTACATGTCCGTCTGGATAGATATATGGTGTCATCGGAATTGTTACCGCACATAACAGATCCGCAGTACCTTGGCCGAACACACTCTGACCACAACCCACACACGCTACTGATAGCTTGGGAACGCCCCCACCCGCCCATCCCCACGTGGCGCTTGCAGCCAGCCCTACTACTGGACGCCCCATTCCGAGCCTCCCTGCAGGCACGCGTAGCAGATTACTTCACTGACAACTTAGGCACGGCGTCCTCCCCGCAGGTCGAGTGGGACGCCTTCAAGGTGGTAATGCGAGGTCACTGCTTGGGGACACAGGGCGGTATACAGAAACAGTTAGAAACTGAACTGCGCCGGGTGGAGGCTGACTTACTCCGCCGGGAACAGGAGGCGGTTGAGGGGACGGACACCGGACTAGATGAGGCCCGAGTGGAGCATGAGGCGCTGCTGGAGAGACTGCGCCACGTTAATTATGCGGCGCACTCGGCGCGGACACACCAACACAGCGACAAACCCGGAAAACTGCTGGCCTGGCTAGTCAGACAGGAGAATCGTACTGAACCGATATCAGCCATCCAGACGCCCATGGGGAAGTAGTGCACACACAGAGCAAAATACATCAGGCCTTTGTACAGCATTATCAGGCCCTATACAGGTCACAGCTAAGGGTTTCGTCGGCGACCATCACAGATTACTTAGCAAACATCCCACTACCGTCTCTTACGGAAGCGCGACGGGGAAACCTGGGAGCGCCTTTCACGCGGGAGGAGTTGCGTGAAGCTATCTTCGCACTCTCCAATGGTAAGTCTCCGGGCCCTGATGGCCTCCCTGCCGAATTCTTTAAAACCTGTTCCGATATACTGATCCCGGAACTGCTCAAACTGTATAACGCAGCGATAGAGGACTCGGCACTTCCCGCCACGCACAACGAAGCTAACCTGGTCTCTCTTCTGAAACCAGGCAGAGACGGTACCAACATGGGCTCCTACAGGCCTCTGGCTATGTTGAACACCGACTATAAAATCTTCACCTCACTGCTGGCTCGTCGCCTAGCCACGGAGGTCCCTGCCTTGGTCCACACTGACCAAAACGGTTTTGTGCCAGCGAGGAGCACCTCGCGCAATATCCGCCGTCTCTTCCGGGTACAGGCAGAAGCGGTGTCACGATGGCCGGGATCGGGCTGTCTGGTCTTAGACCTCGAGAAGGCCTTCGACTCGGTGGAGTGGCCCTACTTGGGGGCAGTGCTAGAAAAATTTGACCTGGGAGGTGCGTTCGAGGAGATGGTGGACCTCATTTACCAACAGCCGAGTGTCAGAATACGAACGGGCGGGCTACTCTCTGAGGCGGTGCGGGTGCGAGAGGCACCAGACAGGGTTGCCCACTATCGCCCCTACTCTTTTCTCTGGCAATTGAACCCCTGGCAGCACTACTACGATCGCGGGGAGAGAGATGGGGAATCCCACTGGCTGATGGTGCACACGTGATCTCACTGTACGCAGACGATCTGCTTCTGTACGTCCGAGATCTCGCAGCAGTGCCAGATGAATTGTCGGATATTTTCCAGACATTCGAAACAGTATCAGGACTTAGGGTCAACTGGGCAAAGTCCGGAGTGTACTCTTTCAGTCATGAAACACAGGAATGTGATGTGACCCTTGGAGGTGTCCGACTGACCTGGTACCCCACCTCCTTTAAGTACCTTGGAATGCACGTATATAGGGACTTGGAGAGCATATTGGAAGGCAACCTGGGACGTGCCGTGAGCTCTTTACGAGCACAGATGGCTTTCTGGAAGACGTTGCCCCTAAACGTACCGAGCAGGATTGCTCTAATCAAAATGATAGCGCTGCCCAGACTGCTCTATCACTTTGCCAACATCCCGTCATACGTCCCAGCTAAATACTTCCGAGACCTAGAAACAATGGCCCGCAGCCTGATATGGAATGGGGGGCGGCCCCGTGTGGCCCTGGCAAAACTATACTCCCCAGCAACAGAGGGTGGACTGGCAGTTCCTAATATGGAACTATACTATCTAGCTGCGCAGCTGCAATGGGTGACGCACTGGCTAAGTGGCGCGCACCTGGATGATACAGCCACCACTACGCACACATGGACGCACGCGCAGATATGCGCACTGTTCCATCCCTTGACCAAAGGCCCGCGCCCGCTGCCCCTGCATGTGGCAGTGGCCCGCAAGTGTTTCCTCCGCTGTTTAAAACTGACGCGGGAAGTCAAGCCGTATGCCCCTGCGATTCCATTATTGGGCACACCCAGGAGAAACGGACCAGTAACGGAGCGCATTCTGGAGTGTTGGTCGGAGGCTGGAGTGGAGACAATGGGAGACCTGTATGCGGAAGGCGCAATGCTTCCATATGGGGAGCTGGTGGAGAGCACGGGCCTACCGGCGGGGCAGTTCCTGACTCATGCGTCCATACTAAGGGCCTATACGGACTCTTGGGGAGACATTGGGGAGGAGCCGCAGATGCACCATGTAATGCAATACCTCCATGTAATGGGCAACGGTACACACATCATCCACTGGCTGGCACAGGCTCTCCTCCTACACACACAACGATCCACACAGCCGGCGCGGGACAAGTGGGCGGCCCATCGACAGAGGGAATGGACGGATAAGGAATGGTCCATGATCCTAGCCTGCCCTATGAACATCCCGCGCAATGCTCGCTTCCGCACCATCCAATTGTATATAATTCACCAGGCATACTTGTCGCCAGATAGGATCAACAAGTACTTCATGACCAACACCGCGGCCTGTCCCAGATGCAACCTGATAGGCGCGGACATTTTACACATGCTCTGGAATTGCCCCTCACTAGACACATACTGGAGGGAAGTGACGTCCCTCCTAACGCGCAGCGCTGGCCCGGGACTACCACACACTTGGGAGGCATGCATGCTAGGTTTATATAGGAGGACCAAACTAAACAAGGCACACGCCAGGTTCTGGG
>NC_136073.1:819376941-819394441 GCF_964261635.1 Lissotriton helveticus | reverse complement strand
AGACGAGCCGAATTAGCCTTGCAGCCCGACGGAGGACTTTCCGAAGGTAAGCCCTTAGTTCAAAGTCGGAACTCCGACGGCAAAGCGTGGAGACGCTGAAACCGTCGGAGCGAAGGCGGAGATCACGGGGGAGCCGACGGTTGTCCTGGGCTTGTGGAGAAATGAAATCGGACCTCTGGGGGATATAACTGAATTTGAAGCCCAGGAGGAGCGCCTTTTGAAAACACTAAACGCGTGTCTCGAGCGGAAGGGACAATATTGGGCATCTGGAACTCCTATTGTAAAGGAGGGAAGCTGGATAACACACAGTACACGTTAATAACAACAGAGTATTGACTGTGTAAACGTGAACACACAATTTCAGGTGCTATTTCGTAACTGCAGCACCTATTTAACAACGTTTTTTACAAGCTTGACAAATAACTTTAAGACACATCCATAAACATTTTTTTATTTAAACAATTTTTATTGGCTTTTTGATATAACAGTACAGGTAGAATCCGTTTTGTACATGCAGGCAGTATACTTTAGCATCTTCACCATACAGCATTAATATTCAAGTTGGTAAACAGCAATCATTTACAATCATCACATTAACTCTGTGTCAACAGTTGCGAGGCGATCCCCAGGTATAATTCCCCCTGTGCAGCGCCCACCCACCGTGTACTTGGGAAAACTGCGTACTTTGGCCTCTGCCCCATCCAACAACAATAGTACATTTGGTATGCAGTGAATATTTACAACCAGCACCCTATCTCAGTGTCGACCGCAGCATGGCGATCCTTGGGTGCCTCTTCCCCTGGGGACTGCCCACCTGTTGTGCGTGTGGTGGGTCTTTACTATCCCGCTTTTATGTCAGTGACGAGTTATGTTGGTGAGCAGTTCTACCCAGTGACCAACCTCGAGAGGGTATCTGTGTCTGCCCCCTTGTGTTACTTCCTATGCTCCCTCTTATGGGCTCGCTGTCAGGGCAGTCATCTCCTGCGGTGGTTCGCAGATGTCCCCTCGGTACGTATTCCATTTGCCCAATATAGTGGACCATTTTCGTGGGCACCCCCTGTGTATGAATACCGCCTTTTCAGCCACCATTGCCGTGTCCATGTCATTCCCCCATTGCGATCCTGTGGGAATGGTTCCGGATCCCCATTTTCTAGCTATGTTACGCTTCGCTAGTGTCATGCCCAGCGTTGCCCATGTCTGTTGCCCCCGATTAAGATCTGTGGGCGGCCAGATATTTAATAGACAACAACGTGGGTCAAGTTGTATCTCCACCTCGCTTGCAGCTGAAAGTTCCGCCATTACCCCTGTCCAGTATGCTTTTATCCTGGGGCAGTCCCAAAGAGTGTGGAAGTATGTTCCCGGGAGGCCGCAACCCCTCATGCACTCCGGCCCTGGGACGTGTCCTAATTTGTGTAGTAGCGTGCGGGAGTAATAGACTCTGTGTAGAATCTTCAATTGTATGAGTTTAAGCCGAGATGGTATGGAAGCGTCTCTGGCTGAGGCAAGGGCATAAAGCCAGTCTTCTTCTTCTATATCTCCCAATTCCACTTCCCACTTGCTGCGGAGGACCACCGTGGGATCCGGAAGATTGTTTAGCAGCTTGCGGTAAGTTAATGAGATTGCTTTCGTTTCAAGATGGTCAGTAAGGAGTCTATCCTCCAGTGGGGAGGATTCGACCAGGGTCGTTCCCGTTGGGATGGCTCCCCTTAGGGCGTGTCTAACTTGCGTGTAGCGATACCGTTCTGTGTTTGCCATTCCATATTTTTCTTGCAGAGCTTCAAATGTGATGATGTCGCCCCTGTTCCACAGGTCCCCTATTCTTGAAATACCTATGAGGTCCCATTGTCGGAAACCCTTGGTGTTAGCCAAGTTCCCCAGGCGGCGTGTGTCCCAAAGTGGAGTGGCCAACGTGAGCACCCCCTCCCAGCCCAAGGTTCTCTGTGCTGCGTGCCATATTTTGACTGTGTGGGCCGTGGGGCCAGTAAGTGTATGACGCCGTTTGTCGGTGTATAGGGCCTTCATCAGTCGGTCTGCGGGGAGTAGTGTTCTATCTAAACTGTATGCGGGATCATTGTGAGGGGCGTGTAGCCATTGATTGACTACCGTCAACTGTGCCGCCCAATAGTAGAGCTTGACACTTGGCAGTGCTATCCCCCCGTCATACCAGCTACGGATTAATTTGGAGTTTGCTATACGGGCCGGTTTCCCGTCCCAGAGCAGGGAAGATATTTCTGCGTCTATAGCCTTGAAGTAGGTAAGTGGGACCGGGAATGGGGTGTTTTGCAGTGCGTATAGGAACCGTGGGAGTGAAAGCATCTTAAAGAGCGCCGCTCTTCCCAACAGCGTTAGCGGGAGGGAGCGCCAATGTGCCACATCCGATCTGAGCCTCTGCAAGGGTTTCTGCAGGTTCTCTTCCGTAAAGACGGTGGCTTGCGGAGTGACATAAATGCCTAGATATTTGAAACCCCTGGTCACTGTTTGCAGTGGGCAGGCGGGTGGAAGCGCGGGCGTTGGGCCATGCAATACATACAAGAGCGATTTATTCCAATTTATTGTGTATCCTGAGGCTTCCCCATAGGCCTTTAGTATGTTCAACAGGGTAGCTATGGATGTTGCCGGGGACATGAGGTAGATTAATACATCGTCGGCATATAAGGATATGCGATCCTCCCAACCCGGTTCCCACGTGATCCCGCGGACCATCGGATCTGTTCTAATTAGTACCGCCAGCGGTTCCAAAATAAGGGCAAACAAGAGAGGGGATAGGGGGCACCCCTGCCGCGTGCCACGTCCCAAGGCAATGATGCGGGATGTATGGCCATTGGCCACCACTTGTGCTAGAGGACCCGTATACAGCAGTTTTACCCAACTACAAAATTTGGGGCCGAAGCCCATCTTCTTGAGTACTGCAAAGAGGAATGGCCACTCAACCAGGTCGAATGCCATTGTGGCGTCGAGAGAGAGTACGGCCGCCTCCTCCCTAAGGTCAGGGATGCGGTGGAGTACCCCATTCAACCGTCTCAAGTTAAGCGATGTGTTTCGCCCGGGCATGAAGCCCGATTGGTCCGGGTGGATTAGTGTTGTTAGGTAGGGTTGCAGGCGCAGCGCCAGCAGTTTCGCCAATATTTTCGCGTCCGCATTAATTAGTGAGATCGGACGATAAGAGGACGTCTGGTCAGGAGGTTTATTAGGTTTATGTATCGCTACTATGGTGGCCAACCGTTGATCTGCCGTTAATGTACCCTGCGCTAGGCGATCAGTGTACATGGCCAGCATGTTAGGGAGGAGCTGCCGGGCCAGTGCTTTATATAATTCCACCGGCAGACCGTTCGGTCCCATTGCTTTGCCTGTGTGGACCGCTGCCAGTGCCTTCCCCAATTCCTCCTCGCTAAGGTCCCGCTCAAGCTCTTGTGCGTCATCCTGAGAGATGGTGGTGATTGGTATGTCATGTAGGAAGGCTATGCAATCTTCTTCTGACATATTACCCCGTGGAGTGTATATGGTTTCATAATAGGAGGCCAGTTCTTCCACTATTTGTTGGGGGGACGTGGTGTGTGAGCCGTCTGGCAAGGTCAGCCGCGCTATCCATCTATCCGTTCTTTCTTTCCGTTCAAGCCACGCTAACATTTTCCCTGTTTTGTCCCCTAGTTCATAGACCCTGTGTAGTGTATCTGTGTGTCTGTTTTTAGCCATTTCTTCTGCATAGGATTTGTATTCGCTCAACGCCATAGTGAGCGTGTGTGCCGTATCATCTGTGGGGTTGGTTGTATGTGCTATTTCTGCTGCTAAGACTGTTGATTCTAGCGCTTCTATCGCTTGCCTTTGGTCTTTTTTATGGTTAGTTATGGCGGAGATGGCCTGCCCCCTAATGACTGTCTTGAACGCCTCCCAGAGGATCGATGGAGAGTCTACTGATGCTAGGTTTTCTTCGAAGTACCATGTGGTTGCAGTGTCCAACGCTTTCGAGATTTTGTGGTTTTTTAAATAGCCCGGGTAGATTGGATATATTCTCCGTCGCCTTGTGGGGTGTGTGGTGTAGGTGAATGAAACCGGTGAATGGTCTGATATTCCTCTCGGTAGGTGTTCTATCGCTCACACTCGTTCAGGGGGAACTGCTAAAGTGAATATGTAGTCTATTCGGGAGAGGCTATTATGGGCTCCCGATCGGAATGTGTAGTGGCGGTCATTTGGGTGATGCAATCTCCATATGTCTACTAGTCCCATTGCGTCCTGAAACTCTCTAAATAGTTGGTTGGGTTTCGCTGAGGGTCGCGGTGGGTGGCGATCTATTGCCGTGTCGAGTACTGCGTTGAAGTCCCCCCCCATAATCATTTCCCCGTCTGGGAGCTCGAGTAGGAATTTTCCAAGATCTTGGAGGGCCCCGTGATGGAGTGTTGGTGGAATATATACTGTTATTACATTATAGGTCCGTCCCTCCCATTGGCATGTGACTGCTGCAAACCGCCCCTGGTCGTCAGCCCATGTGTTCCTGATTATCAGCGGGGCGCTTTTGTTGACCAGTATGCCGACTCCTCGGGAGCCTGAGGTGAAGTCCGAATGCGCCACCATTTTGAAGCCCCACCTGTTCAATGCCTTAGAGGCTGTGCCTGTCAAATGTGTTTCTTGTAGCAGGATCTCAAAAACGTGTGCACACAAGATGTGTGAGCATCCCAGTATTTGGGCACTCCCTCTGGTTCTTCATGTATAAGAAGACTCCATTATTTTCATAAATTTCTTTATTTTCAGTATTAATGACGATTTTTTATATTTTCATAATGTAGATTCAATTCATCAACATCATTTGATTGTTTTCATAATCATAATCGCTCCAATGCATTTCGGGCAGGTTGCCCTTTCTCAAGGAGCTCTAAAAACAAAAAAGAACGAACTGCATTTGCTTCAAGGTACAAAGTTCATGTTACATACTTATATGGCAAGCTCACCAAATTCCCAGTGACGGTTTAAGCTCATATCAATAATCAGGTTGTGCAAACGGCATAAAACCACCTCAAAGCCAAGATTACCAGGAAGAAAGTAAAGGAGTAAAACCACCATGAGTGATAACAAACGTGATCGTTGGCGTACTGAGAAGCAACGAGGTGAGTGAGGTATAGGTAAGAGTGTAGGGGCCCCGGATTGAAGTGACAAGACGGGAAACGTGATGGCTCAGCTCGTAGTCGGGCTGAAAAATACATAAGTAGAGACAGGACGTCCGCTTTTTAAAGTATACCGGGTGCGGTCAGCGTTAAACAATTAAGGCCAAAAGACCGGAATGAGATTAAAATCTTACCGATTAAGTGTTCAAAGGGGGACTCGCAAAGTCTCCGTGTGTGTTGTCGGCTGAACGCAACTCACTGGAATAGCGCGATAGTATATCAAGTGTGATAGACATAAACGAGGGACTCGTGAATCAAGTGGAAACACAGTGCATCAAAGAAGGACTGAGTGATAAGAGAATAGGTCGGCCATCTTAGATCGGGTGTGTGGCGAGTGAATGAATAAGGTAAATTATGAACAAGGTATTGACGAGTGAAACAAAATAGAGATTTTCAAGAAAAACGTATTAAACATATAAACATATTAACAAGGGGATACAATAATCATGATGGAACAGGTGTACCATGTTTAGTAACATTAATCTTATTAGCAGATGTTGTGTTAAAGGCGCATCAGGGCTCTGTGTCAGTAGATACCATGCCAGGTATTAATCCTGATATCCAGTGGGGTAATTAAAGAAAGCAACTCAGTTCAATACGGTCGTTAAGACCAAAAGGTTTGCAAGATTGCAAAAGATAAATCCATGCTGTTTCTCTTTGTAGAAGGAACTTGTTATTGTCCCTTCCTTCTTTCTTGTCGATGATTTCAAGGACCATGAACTTTAGCTGTGCTATCGTGTGGTTGTTTTCCATAAAGTGTGTGGCCACACTGGATTTTGTCTGTTTTGTTCGGATGTTTGACTTGTGTTCGTTTATGCGGACCTTGATTTTTCTCTCTGTTTTTCCCACGTATACTTTCCCGCAGGGGCATTTTAGTAAGTATATTAAGTTTGTTGAATCACAAGTTGCGTTCACTCTCACTTTGATTTCTGTGCCTTTCATTGGGTGGTTGATCTTTTGGCCTGTAATGACGTTATTGCAATTATTGCAGTTGAAGCAGGGTCTCGTGCCTTTATAGGTGATTTGACTAGGTGTTTCTCTTGACAAGATTTCCCTTAGATTCGTAGCTCTGGTGTACGCGAATAGGGGAGGGTTCTTAAACATGTCTTTGAAATCTGGTTCAGATGCAAGGATTCTCCAATGTCCAAGTATAATCTTCTTGAATCTCCCACTCATTGTGGAGTATTTTGATACTACTACTGTTCTGTTTTCTTCGCTTTTAGTAGTCTTTTCAAGAGTCTTCTCTCGTTGGATGAGCGCAACTTTTCTCATTGCTTCATTTGTGCTTTCCGGTGGGTAACCTCTTTCAGTGAATCTAAGCTTCATTTCATCTATCCTTTGTAAGTAGATTTCTGGGTTGGATACGATGCGCTTAACACGTAACATTTGACTGAAAGGAAGGTGGCGTTTGAGTGATTGCTGGTGGAAACTTGCAAAATGCAACGTATTATTACGGTCAGTAGGTTTCCTGTAGAGATCTGTTTCAAGGCCATTAGAGGACCTAGTTATTGATACATCCAAAAAATTTATATTCATTTCATTCATAATCCATGTGATTTGAATGCGATGGTCCTTAGTGTTGAGAGTGTTTAGTTCATTTTCCAAAGCTGTTTTTGTACCTTTCCAGAGGAAAAAAAGGTCATCAATGTACCTTACGTACATTAGTAGGTTATTGGTCCATTCAGGGTTACCATAGATGTAGGTTTGTTCAAAGTCAGCCATGTAAATATTTGCGTACGCAGGCGCGGCGCAGTTGCCCATGGACATGCCAGAAAGCTGTTGGAACCATTTGTCTTTGTGGCTGAAGTAACTATGATACAGGGTAAAAATCATTAACTCCATTAGGAAGATTTGAAGAGGTTCAAGAATTTCACTGTGTAGTAGGATTTTTTCGATTGCTTCGATCCCACCGCCATGGGGGATTGAGGTGTATAAGCTGTTAACATCAGCCGTGCAAAATATAAGATCATCCTCTTTGTTGATTTTTATTTCTGAAAGTTTTAAAAGGAATTCAGTCGTGTCTTTGATGTGACTCTTTAATTCTTTCACCAGTGGTTGTAAATAGCGGTCTAGAAATTTTCCTACCGGTTCATGTAATGAGCCCTTAGTGGACACAATTGGTCGCATTGGAGGATCCAATAAGCATTTATGTATTTTGGGTAAAAGAGTTATGGTGGGGCTTCTGGGAAATTCAACCAGCAAGAATTTTTTGGTACGTTCATCAATAGTTCCTATGTCGTATGCTTTGTTGATGATTGATTCAAGTGTAGATTTATATTGGGTGGTTGGGTTGGACTCAAGAGGTGTGTAAGTTTCAGACTCCCAAATATGTTCATTGATTTTATCATCATACATGCTTGAGTTCATAACGACGATAGCGCCGCCTTTGTCGGCTTTGATGCATCTGATCAACTTATTGTCAGCGATCCGTCTTAAAGTATCATGATCTTTTTGCGTTAAGTTCAAAGTTCTTGTTTTTTTCTTAAAGTTGATTTTTCCCAGGTCTTGTTTTACTAGAGTCTCAAAGGTATCAATACTTTTGTGACTTACTGGAGGTAAGTATGAACTAGGTGGGCGTAGTCCGCGGAGTTGATCCGGTTTTTTATCAGGAGTCGGTGGAAGTACGTTCTCGAAGAAATGGCGTAGTCTTAATTTCCGTGTAAGCTTAAATGTACTAGTCTCCAATTCGAGTTGATTGGTGAAGGTAGTTGGAATGAACGATGTTCCCTTTTGTAGAAGGTTGGTTTCATGATCGGATAGTTTAATATCAGAAATGTTAATCACTAGCGATTTGTCTTCTTTTTGTCCTTCTTGGACCCTCTTGTATTTGGAGCTTCTGGTTCCCTTTCTTTTACTCCGCCTGAGTCGTCGCTTTCTTGTGGGCCTTTCTCTAAAAAAGGCCCAGAGGTGGTGGCGTTCTCAACAGAAGGTATTCTTGTCTGCTCTTGGTTCCTGGTGTTATCACCGGGTGTCTTTCTTGGTGGCCGGTTGGATGCGTCACTCCCAGATGAGGAGGTGTCGGTATATTGGCTAGATGGTTTATTTCGCCGCCGTTGAGCGTAAATGTCAGCCCAGGTGTAAACCTCGTCCAGTTGGTAATCCAATGTATCGCGTCTGAATTTGCGAATCTTTCTATCATTAATGTCTTTAGTGTGCTTTTCTAGTTGTGATTTGACATCATTTAACATTTGTGACAGATCTTCAGACGACGTGAATCCTTCAAGTTCTTTTTCAACTTCTGTGATTTCAGTGGTTAGATCAATAAGGATGGTGGATAATTCCTCTATGATAAGAAGGATAAGGTCAAGGCTGCATTTATTTAAAATAGCATTCCATTTAGCTTGGAAATTTTTGGAATTCTTACAGAGCGACGGTTTAAGCGCGATTCTGAGTCCACGGGGAATGCGGAGGGCCTGATGGTATTTTACTAATGTTTTTGCGTGTAATTGCTGGTTAATTCGGCGTTTTGATAGATAAAGGAGGTGTTTGACACATTGCTCTCTAGTGCGACTGCTGGATTCTTGAGAGACATCATCTTGAATGAGTGCATAAATACGTTCTTTCTCATCGTCTCCATATGCCAGGAGGTCTGCTCTTGCTTCTGTTGATTTCGAGATGGTTTCAAATTGCATTTTTGAGTGCGTGCTATTGCCTAAGGGGCGGAAAGTTTTGAATGAAAAATTATTGTGGGCAATGCACAGCGTATTAATTAATGGTGTGAGTTTGATGGTGGTTAATCTGTTTAGATTATAGAGGTGCTCCAACTGGTGGCGTTACCGTCCGTTTGCGCCGAATGTAGGATCTCAAAAACGTGTGCACACAAGATGTGTGAGCATCCCAGTATTTGGGCACTCCCTCTGGTTCTTCATGTATAAGAAGACTCCATTATTTTCATAAATTTCTTTATTTTCAGTATTAATGACGATTTTTTATATTTTCATAATGTAGATTCAATTCATCAACATCATTTGATTGTTTTCATAATCATAATCGCTCCAATGCATTTCGGGCAGGTTGCCCTTTCTCAAGGAGCTCTAAAAACAAAAAAGAACGAACTGCATTTGCTTCAAGGTACAAAGTTCATGTTACATACTTATATGGCAAGCTCACCAAATTCCCAGTGACGGTTTAAGCTCATATCAATAATCAGGTTGTGCAAACGGCATAAAACCACCTCAAAGCCAAGATTACCAGGAAGAAAGTAAAGGAGTAAAACCACCATGAGTGATAACAAACGTGATCGTTGGCGTACTGAGAAGCAACGAGGTGAGTGAGGTATAGGTAAGAGTGTAGGGGCCCCGGATTGAAGTGACAAGACGGGAAACGTGATGGCTCAGCTCGTAGTCGGGCTGAAAAATACATAAGTAGAGACAGGACGTCCGCTTTTTAAAGTATACCGGGTGCGGTCAGCGTTAAACAATTAAGGCCAAAAGACCGGAATGAGATTAAAATCTTACCGATTAAGTGTTCAAAGGGGGACTCGCAAAGTCTCCGTGTGTGTTGTCGGCTGAACGCAACTCACTGGAATAGCGCGATAGTATATCAAGTGTGATAGACATAAACGAGGGACTCGTGAATCAAGTGGAAACACAGTGCATCAAAGAAGGACTGAGTGATAAGAGAATAGGTCGGCCATCTTAGATCGGGTGTGTGGCGAGTGAATGAATAAGATCCTACATTCGGCGCAAACGGACGGTTACGCCACCAGTTGGAGCACCTCTATAATCTAAACAGATTAACCACCATCAAACTCACACCATTAATTAATACGCTGTGCATTGCCCACAATAATTTTTCATTCAAAACTTTCCGCCCCTTAGGCAATAGCACGCACTCAAAAATGCAATTTGAAACCATCTCGAAATCAACAGAAGCAAGAGCAGACCTCCTGGCATATGGAGACGATGAGAAAGAACGTATTTATGCACTCATTCAAGATGATGTCTCTCAAGAATCCAGCAGTCGCACTAGAGAGCAATGTGTCAAACACCTCCTTTATCTATCAAAACGCCGAATTAACCAGCAATTACACGCAAAAACATTAGTAAAATACCATCAGGCCCTCCGCATTCCCCGTGGACTCAGAATCGCGCTTAAACCGTCGCTCTGTAAGAATTCCAAAAATTTCCAAGCTAAATGGAATGCTATTTTAAATAAATGCAGCCTTGACCTTATCCTTCTTATCATAGAGGAATTATCCACCATCCTTATTGATCTAACCACTGAAATCACAGAAGTTGAAAAAGAACTTGAAGGATTCACGTCGTCTGAAGATCTGTCACAAATGTTAAATGATGTCAAATCACAACTAGAAAAGCACACTAAAGACATTAATGATAGAAAGATTCGCAAATTCAGACGCGATACATTGGATTACCAACTGGACGAGGTTTACACCTGGGCTGACATTTACGCTCAACGGCGGCGAAATAAACCATCTAGCCAATATACCGACACCTCCTCATCTGGGAGTGACGCATCCAACCGGCCACCAAGAAAGACACCCGGTGATAACACCAGGAACCAAGAGCAGACAAGAATACCTTCTGTTGAGAACGCCACCACCTCTGGGCCTTTTTTAGAGAAAGGCCCACAAGAAAGCGACGACTCAGGCGGAGTAAAAGAAAGGGAACCAGAAGCTCCAAATACAAGAGGGTCCAAGAAGGACAAAAAGAAGACAAATCGCTAGTGATTAACATTTCTGATATTAAACTATCCGATCATGAAACCAACCTTCTACAAAAGGGAACATCGTTCATTCCAACTACCTTCACCAATCAACTCGAATTGGAGACTAGTACATTTAAGCTTACACGGAAATTAAGACTACGCCATTTCTTCGAGAACGTACTTCCACCGACTCCTGATAAAAAACCGGATCAACTCCGCGGACTACGCCCACCTAGTTCATACTTACCTCCAGTAAGTCACAAAAGTATTGATACCTTTGAGACTCTAGTAAAACAAGACCTGGGAAAAATCAACTTTAAGAAAAAAACAAGAACTTTGAACTTAACGCAAAAAGATCATGATACTTTAAGACGGATCGCTGACAATAAGTTGATCAGATGCATCAAAGCCGACAAAGGCGGCGCTATCGTCGTTATGAACTCAAGCATGTATGATGATAAAATCAATGAACATATTTGGGAGTCTGAAACTTACACACCTCTTGAGTCCAACCCAACCACCCAATATAAATCTACACTTGAATCAATCATCAACAAAGCATACGACATAGGAACTATTGATGAACGTACCAAAAAATTCTTGCTGGTTGAATTTCCCAGAAGCCCCACCATAACTCTTTTACCCAAAATACATAAATGCTTATTGGATCCTCCAATGCGACCAATTGTGTCCACTAAGGGCTCATTACATGAACCGGTAGGAAAATTTCTAGACCGCTATTTACAACCACTGGTGAAAGAATTAAAGAGTCACATCAAAGACACGACTGAATTCCTTTTAAAACTTTCAGAAATAAAAATCAACAAAGAGGATGATCTTATATTTTGCACGGCTGATGTTAACAGCTTATACACCTCAATCCCCCATGGCGGTGGGATCGAAGCAATCGAAAAAATCCTACTACACAGTGAAATTCTTGAACCTCTTCAAATCTTCCTAATGGAGTTAATGATTTTTACCCTGTATCATAGTTACTTCAGCCACAAAGACAAATGGTTCCAACAGCTTTCTGGCATGTCCATGGGCAACTGCGCCGCGCCTGCGTACGCAAATATTTACATGGCTGACTTTGAACAAACCTACATCTATGGTAACCCTGAATGGACCAATAACCTACTAATGTACGTAAGGTACATTGATGACCTTTTTTTCCTCTGGAAAGGTACAAAAACAGCTTTGGAAAATGAACTAAACACTCTCAACACTAAGGACCATCGCATTCAAATCACATGGATTATGAATGAAATGAATATAAATTTTTTGGATGTATCAATAACTAGGTCCTCTAATGGCCTTGAAACAGATCTCTACAGGAAACCTACTGACCGTAATAATACGTTGCATTTTGCAAGTTTCCACCAGCAATCACTCAAACGCCACCTTCCTTTCAGTCAAATGTTACGTGTTAAGCGCATCGTATCCAACCCAGAAATCTACTTACAAAGGATAGATGAAATGAAGCTTAGATTCACTGAAAGAGGTTACCCACCGGAAAGCACAAATGAAGCAATGAGAAAAGTTGCGCTCATCCAACGAGAGAAGACTCTTGAAAAGACTACTAAAAGCGAAGAAAACAGAACAGTAGTAGTATCAAAATACTCCACAATGAGTGGGAGATTCAAGAAGATTATACTTGGACATTGGAGAATCCTTGCATCTGAACCAGATTTCAAAGACATGTTTAAGAACCCTCCCCTATTCGCGTACACCAGAGCTACGAATCTAAGGGAAATCTTGTCAAGAGAAACACCTAGTCAAATCACCTATAAAGGCACGAGACCCTGCTTCAACTGCAATAATTGCAATAACGTCATTACAGGCCAAAAGATCAACCACCCAATGAAAGGCACAGAAATCAAAGTGAGAGTGAACGCAACTTGTGATTCAACAAACTTAATATACTTACTAAAATGCCCCTGCGGGAAAGTATACGTGGGAAAAACAGAGAGAAAAATCAAGGTCCGCATAAACGAACACAAGTCAAACATCCGAACAAAACAGACAAAATCCAGTGTGGCCACACACTTTATGGAAAACAACCACACGATAGCACAGCTAAAGTTCATGGTCCTTGAAATCATCGACAAGAAAGAAGGAAGGGACAATAACAAGTTCCTTCTACAAAGAGAAACAGCATGGATTTATCTTTTGCAATCTTGCAAACCTTTTGGTCTTAACGACCGTATTGAACTGAGTTGCTTTCTTTAATTACCCCACTGGATATCAGGATTAATACCTGGCATGGTATCTACTGACACAGAGCCCTGATGCGCCTTTAACACAACATCTGCTAATAAGATTAATGTTACTAAACATGGTACACCTGTTCCATCATGATTATTGTATCCCCTTGTTAATATGTTTATATGTTTAATACGTTTTTCTTGAAAATCTCTATTTTGTTTCACTCGTCAATACCTTGTTCATAATTTACCTTATTCATTCACTCGCCACACACCCGATCTAAGATGGCCGACCTATTCTCTTATCACTCAGTCCTTCTTTGATGCACTGTGTTTCCACTTGATTCACGAGTCCCTCGTTTATGTCTATCACACTTGATATACTATCGCGCTATTCCAGTGAGTTGCGTTCAGCCGACAACACACACGGAGACTTTGCGAGTCCCCCTTTGAACACTTAATCGGTAAGATTTTAATCTCATTCCGGTCTTTTGGCCTTAATTGTTTAACGCTGACCGCACCCGGTATACTTTAAAAAGCGGACGTCCTGTCTCTACTTATGTATTTTTCAGCCCGACTACGAGCTGAGCCATCACGTTTCCCGTCTTGTCACTTCAATCCGGGGCCCCTACACTCTTACCTATACCTCACTCACCTCGTTGCTTCTCAGTACGCCAACGATCACGTTTGTTATCACTCATGGTGGTTTTACTCCTTTACTTTCTTCCTGGTAATCTTGGCTTTGAGGTGGTTTTATGCCGTTTGCACAACCTGATTATTGATATGAGCTTAAACCGTCACTGGGAATTTGGTGAGCTTGCCATATAAGTATGTAACATGAACTTTGTACCTTGAAGCAAATGCAGTTCGTTCTTTTTTGTTTTTAGAGCTCCTTGAGAAAGGGCAACCTGCCCGAAATGCATTGGAGCGATTATGATTATGAAAACAATCAAATGATGTTGATGAATTGAATCTACATTATGAAAATATAAAAAATCGTCATTAATACTGAAAATAAAGAAATTTATGAAAATAATGGAGTCTTCTTATACATGAAGAACCAGAGGGAGTGCCCAAATACTGGGATGCTCACACATCTTGTGTGCACACGTTTTTGAGATCCTACATTCGGCGCAAACGGACGGTTACGCCACCAGTTGGAGCACCTCTATAATCTAAACAGATTAACCACCATCAAACTCACACCATTAATTAATACGCTGTGCATTGCCCACAATAATTTTTCTTGTAGCAGGGCCATTGTTGGTGCCTTACGCTTTAAGTATTGTAGTACCAGACCCCTTTTGATTTTATGGCCCAGCCCATTCACATTCCAGGAAATGATCGTCAATGGTGGGGATAGCAGTGTGTTTTCTGGGGGATCAGTTCCAGGTGGTGCATTGTTCGTCATAGCGTGCGTCGTAGTGTTGTGGCCGCGGTGGTGACTGCTGTGCATGGGTCGGTGTTATCAACCAGCGAGTACCTGACAAGTGTTGTGAGTCGCTTGGGGGCCGGTTCCTGGTGATGCGTTTGGGTGCATAGAGAAGTGCATGAGCTCTTGCTGCATGTGTGTATGGGTGCATTAACAAAGCCAGTAACAAAGAACATGAACAGTTCAAACTTAAAGCGTGTAAATCCCTTACCCCCCTCCCTGCCTCCCTGCCCGGTGGAAAAAGAACCATCCACCTCCCCAACTGAGCAGAGTGCTTAGAGTCCCAACTTATAGGTATAGTTCTAGTTCGTGGGGGTGAGACTTATGCGTCTGCTGCCGAGTCCCTCCTCCGTGAATACCATGCAGTGCCTTTTTAGATCAGAATGTCTTACCTGCATGGGCCCTCGGTTCTACGGTCAGTGTCTTACCACGGCCGGCCTCCTGCTTCCGAGGATAAATGTTCTCGTAGCTGGTCACCATTGTGGCGCTCCTTTCACCTTACCCGGGGGGGAGCACAGGTGTTCATTCAAATGGACAGTGCCGCCCGGGTAGTGCCTGGAAGAGTCTTCCGGTACGGTTGCAGTTGCTTTCCGGTCATTCCGTCTCGTTGGTGATCCGTGGGTTTCCGTTGCCGTTGCCGCGCTGGGGGCCACGATTCCTGGGTCCTTTGGCAGGTCTCCATCCCTCCAACCAGTCCTGAGCTTCTTGCGGCGACTCAAAGAACCATGTCTTCCCTTCTGACTCGACGCGCAGTTTCGCTGGGAAAAGCATAGAGTACTTGAGTTCACGTGCTCTCAGCTCCTTTTTTACTTCTGTGAAGCCCCGTCGTTGTTGAGCCACTGCAGCCGTGTAGTCCGGGTAGAAGTTAATTTCTGCGTTGTCGATTCGTATCGGCGGGCGCGTGCGGGCTGTTTGTAAAATGGCGTCCCGGTCTCTGAAGTTGAATACTCTCATGAGGATGGGTCGGGGTGCTGCCCCCGTTTTCGCTTTCCCTCCGGGTACTCTGTGGGCGCGCTCAATGGAAAAGAAGTTCGACAGTCCCTTAGGTTGGAGCCGATTTTTAATTAGATCCTCGACGTAGAGGTCCAGAGCATGGCCGCCTTCCGTCTCCGGCACGCCAACCAGGCGTATGTTGTTGCGTCTTGAGCGGCCCTCTTGGTCGTCCAGTTTGGCTTTCAGCGTAGCGTTGTCGTCTTCTAACTGTAGGACTCTCCGCGCAAGGTCTGACGTGTCCTGTACTAGCCCGGTGGTCGTCTTTTCCACTTCCACTAGCCGGTCCGACATCTTTGCGAGGTCTGCTCTTATTAAGGAGACGTCTGTCGATATTGTGCCCATTGATGACTGCATCGCCTTCAGCGTGGTCATTACATCCAGTAGGGTGACCTTGTCAGTGTCATTTTGCGTTTCCCCGTGTTGGGCCGGCGAGCACCGTGGGTCCCCTTTTGTTGTGGTGTTGTCTGGCGGATCTTTGTGGTAAGCAAACTTGTCCAGCTTTGAGGTCTGCTGGCCTCTGTTCCCTCTCCCTGCCATTGCGGATGTTCCTAGATCCAGGTAACTGAGAGAGGTAGGTCTGCGTAGTAGGTACGAGTTGGCTTTGAGTTGAGCGTGGTATTTGGGACTTGACGATTGCGTTCCCCTGTGCCACTCGTTTTATCCGTAATGGCAGCCTATAGTGGTGGTTGATTCTGTGCTGCTTTTAGGCCCGCTTCGCCGAGGTCCCCGCAGTGTTGGAGGGGGCAAGTGTGCTTTTATTCTCGTTTTCTCCCTTTTTAATTATTTCTTTTTTTTTTTTTGTCTGCAAAACAGTTAGAGCCAAAGCGCCTTGAGGGCAGTGTACGTGTGCCTCCAGGAGGGCCCCCTCGAGAGTTGTAGGGCGCAGTATCGTCTTACCCCTTCTCCGTCACCTGCAATGCCGCCACCGGCCGGTCGCGGACCTCTGCCGAGTCCCGTCTGCCCCTGCACCTCGCGTCCGTGCTGGTCGGGCGCTTTCCTGCCAAAATCGTTTACTCCGCTGGAGACCCGCCACCGGTATCAGTGAATCCGCTTGGCGGAGGCGCGGGTAGACTTTGCCTGCTCGCTCCGACAGTGGTTCTAGTGGCGGCGCTGTCAGACTACCTCTCCGTGGGCGGTGCTGGTCTCTGCCTTCGGTCTCGGGTTCCGCCGGCGCAGACTTCCACCGGAGTCCCCGGCTCTTGGCGCCAAACCAGGCCCCTCTGTTGATCACGATGTAGCTCCACGGGGGAAAGTCGTCCAGGGAATCTTGGCAGATCTGTGTGCACCGGAGGCTTAGGAGGTTCCGATGGTGCGATAGCAGCACTGCGATGAGTCGGATTGATGGGCGGATTTCGTTTTAGGCGGCTCGTCAGCTACAGAGCTCCGCTATGCTACTGCCATCTTGGCTGGTAGCTAGCCACGCCCCCATAAACATTTTTTGATTACAAAAAGAGACATGGATGATGACACTCAACGCAGACTTGCTGCTCAGTCACTCTTAGCAAGAGCACCCGGTAAAGGACCTCAGCCTGGGACCCAGAAGCAAGTAGAAACCACTGTAATAGGAAAGTTGAGAAAATATGAGAAACTTAAGAAGAATGAAATATCCAAATGGTGGGAGGCAGTGTCCCTACAAGACTATGTGGATAAAAACATGATTCCCAGAGGGTTGAGAATATATATCACGCCCTCTCATGAATCTCCTAATCCGCGCATGCTTGAGGAGTGGTTTGAGAACTCAACAAACAGCTCTAGAACTATGCTCTGCATCTTGGTGAAGTATGCCTGGGAGGACAGAGATAGAATACTAAAAGAAATAGCGGATATTGAAGAAGAACTGATTAATGAGACTGATCAAACAGGCATTAAGAAATATAAGGAAGATATGAAAACACGACTGAGTCAGCATGAGGAGGATATTTTGAGCTTGGGACTATCGTTTTGTCCAACAGAAATATTTAATTATAGTGAGACCAGAATAGACATTTTTCGTTTTATAAGAAAGCTGAAACTGACCAAGTGGCATGCATTAAGATCGGATACTA
>NC_136073.1:819369441-819371941 GCF_964261635.1 Lissotriton helveticus | reverse complement strand
GCCAGTCACCTCCCCCAGTGTTCAAGGACCAGCTCCAAAAGAAAGCAACCCACTCCATCGGGACCAGATACAACGGAGACGATGCCTTGTATTCAGCCACGATTTGCAGATTTAAGAATCACATGTATTGCATGTGGCAAGCTCATCGCCTATGGTGAAAAGAGCATGAAGCTCGTCGTCCTTGCTGGAGACAATCACAAATGCCCCAAAAAACAGTAATTTTTTCAGTTTTTTGTTTTTTGCTCCTGTTGAGCCATTTACAATTCCCTGTTTTTTGTTTCTCCCCATAAAAAATACAAAAAAATATATAAAACTGTTTTGAAAAGCCAAAAAAAGTACAAAATGTTCAAAAAAACATTAAAAAAAATATAAAACAACAAGAATAAAAAAACAGTTCTTTTTAGAACTGCCTCCAATTTATAAAAAAATGCTAATTTTTTTTTAAACTCTGTCATTCTTTTTTCTCCAGGGTACGCTCCCCGGTGCGCGTACCGGGCGCTCCCCCCGCAAAAACCGAAAAAAATTAAAAAAATTGTTTTTACCCGAGGGACCCTTTTATGGCCCCCACATCAAACCTAGGGGGTCAGGGGGGGGTCTACCCTGCCCCCTTTTGGTTATTTCCCCCTTTGTTTTTACCACCTCTTGTGTCTCGATCCTCCCGAGACACAAGATGGTGGCTGCTCCGGACTGTTTGGAATGTTTACAGACACCCGAGAGCCAATCAGCTTTCCGTGCGCGAGTCGCGTAGCGCGCCCGGAGCGCTCCCCGGTGCGCGTACCGGGGCGCGGCTATAGATATATAAATTTTTTTGAACCTAAATTACTCAAAATCCTCTGGAGCACATATCTTGAGACATAGCAAAGGCACATCGGGCTACCAGTCCCTACAATTTTGCCAAGTTTGGTGAAAATCCATTCAGCCGTTCGAGCTAAAAGTGCGACCGACCGCCCTATGGAAATTAACATGGGGAAAACACGTTTTGGGACCCCCCTTTTACCTCGGCCCCCGCTTGACGAATCCCCCCCAAACTTTCAGGGAAAGAGCAGAGCGGATCGGGCCATCTTCTTTGAGAAATTTGCGAAATTTCGTCCACCGGCGCCAACGTTATTCCCAATAGAATGTTGCGGATTTCCTATGGAAACTAGGTCCTAACTATAACTACCTACTGGCGACCGCCAGTAGGTAATATGCGTGTGTATATATATATATGTGTGTGTGTGTGTATGTGTATATGTGTGTGTGTATATATATATATATATATATATATATATATATATATGTGTGTGTGTGTGTGTGTGTGTGTGTGTGTGTGTGTGTATATATATGTATGCGTGTGTGTATATATGTATGTGTGTATATATATGTATGTGTGTATATATATGTGTATATGTATGTGTATATGTGTGTATGTATATGTGTATATGTATGTGTATGTGTGTATATATGTGTATATGTATATATATTTGTGTATATGTACATATGTGTGTGTATATGTATATATATATATATGTATATATATATATATATGTATATATATATATATATATATGTGTGTGTGTGTGTATGTGTGTATAGGTATGTGTGTATATGTATGTATGTATATGTGTATATGAATATGTTTGTATATGTATGTGTGTGTGTATATATATATATATGTATATGTGTGTATATGTATATATATGTATGTGTGTGTATATATATATGTGTGTATATATGTATATATATATATGCAGCAAAAATCCTCAAACCTCCACACCGGCAGTGTGGCGAAAGAAGGAAACGGACCCCACGACTTCAGGCAAGATGTTTAGATTTTATTGAACACCTTTCAGACGACGCGTTTCGAGTACCATGTACTCTTGTTCACACACCGGTTAATAAGTCAGCCTGATCCTTTTAAATGCTCAGTTTCCCTGACCCTTCCTATGGGCCACACCTACTAACGTGCGTCACATGATCGTGAACATGGGCATAGAAAGGGTGCAAATTTTACAAAGGGGAAAGACAAACAACTTTTCATGTCATGACAGTAACTGGTTAAAAACTCAGTCTGAAAAAAACAATACATTATATGAAACAGTTACATTTCGTTTTTCAAAGTTGATATTGTGTCTTAAAAATAGATAATAAATTAACAATCTTTTTCTTAACCCATAAAACATTGCACAAATCTCATAAACGGCCTCACCACATATCATAACTGCTTGAATGCAGAAACAACCAAAGGCTGAAAAGTGACTAGTGCTATAACTTTACTGCATAAATGCATGTACCATAAGGTATATAAAGTGACTAGTACTAATTAATGTGGATTAACCATCGGATATGAAATATTATAGTTTTCGCCCAATCCACTGCAATATGTGACTTTTTGTTGAATTTGCTTGTGATGACACTCCACCAAAACTACCCACGAGCTAATGTCTAAAATATTTATTTAAAATTCAAATTTCATTGATTATATACATCATAAATATTGAGACCTATTTACAATTTATAT
>NC_136073.1:819314441-819361941 GCF_964261635.1 Lissotriton helveticus | reverse complement strand
GTTGCAGGGGGGGGAATGTCTCCTCGACCCTCCCCTCTCTCTCCCAGTCCGGCCGCGGTGGCCCTTGAGAGTTTCAGGTAGTCCCGCCACATGCTCTTCCGGTCCGGCCACCAACGGTCGGGGGGCCGAGGCCGACGGGATCCGGCTGCAGCCGATAAACCAAGGAACCCGTTCATGGGGCCAGAGCCAGGGGCGTCCGGCCGACATCCACCGGAAGCCCGGCCCGAAGACGGACGGGACACTTCTTCTTTCTTGAATAATGGCTGCGACAACACTGGGGGGGGATGTCTTGCACATGCCTCCGACCCCCCCCCCCTCGTCCTCATCGCCTGGTCCGGCCATAACAAATCTCAAGCGAGACGCCGTGGGGTGCACTGGGAGGGAGAGACGATGTGAACAGGCCTCTCCCGCCTCCCCAGTGGAGGCTTCCCACCTGCACCCTCAGCGCTCCAAGCGCCCGGAAAAGGGTTCTTCCACTGTGGCGATGCTGCAACGTCTCGCCCGGCAGGGTGGAGCCCGTCCGCTCATTTGACCCCGCGATCGCCAGTAGCTACCGAACTCTCAAAATGGCGGTCGACCTGGCAAGAGCGGGCCCAGCATAAAGAAATGGCCCGGTCACTGGTTGACTCCACCACCGTAGTCCTCCACGACCTTGAAGATTCTAGAGGAGCCGCGGGAGTCTCCGACCCCCGCAGACACCCCCGATGGGGAATGACTGCCATGATCTCCCGTGGAGTGACGAAACTGTATCCGCGGGACGTCGGCGCTCCCATGCTGGCGCCAGCCTCACTTTGAATTACTAGAATCCTGCAGACCTCAGTTCCGGTGAAAGCACAGTGTGACCCGGTAGGAAAAATTGTTGCACCCCCTCCCCTTTTTGACTGATAGTTCAAACCACCGATCCTTTCCTTTGCCCTTTTAACGGAACTTTGGACTGCCTCCCCCTCTTTTACATTTTCTAGAGAAAACAAAACATTAACCACTACATTAGCATAGCAGTTGACACCAGAACTGTTTTCAAATTGAAAACCAACAACATCTTCAACAGAATCCTTTTTGTTTCTGCTGTGACCCTGCTACAGCACAGGCATTGTCCCCAGCAGTAATTCTGCAATGCCGGTAAGAATAGCTGTGGTGCCTACTGGACTCACTCACCCCCGCGGCGCCCCACGCCGTTATTTGCTGGGCGGCAACTTACTAGACATCACTTTCGTGCCATCTAGATTTCAGCGCGTTCTGCTGCCTTGGAACTATTCGCACAACAGACTGCTACTGACGACCCACCCCCAGGCAACATCTTCTGAATTTTCATAATTTGAAAGAACTAGTAACATGTCCACATCAGGAATTCAAAAGAAATTGCCACGGTCTCTTCGTTGTTTAAATGTTTTTACTGTTTTTGTTTTGTTGTATATATTTATATGTTATTAAAGTTTTATATTCCTACTACTTTGTTGGAGTGCTATATATTTTTAATGTGACACATAATTGTAAAAACTTTGATGTACAAAGAGTCATTCCTGGAATCTTCCGCTTCAGGCTCGGTCCCCTCCCCAATCACAATACAGGATGGTTTTCAGATAGTAGGAACACGTGTGGTGTGACGGATCTCATCGGGTGTGGGCCTTGATCTACTATAACTCCTTTGAAGAGGGGTGATTCTTTACAGCTGGAGCCATAAACTACATCTGCAGGGCTAGCTGATAGCCTGGACAATCGGACACAGAGGAAGAGGAGTGTCAGAGGGTGCGGTAGTGAATAGGGCGAAAGGGAGGTGTCGGGCGGGCACAGAGTGTGATTCTCAGGGAAGAGCAGCGCAGATGGGGGGAGGTTTATTGCCCATGCATAAGACAGAGAGCGGGGGTGACCAGTGCCTGGGAAAGATGCTTGCGAGGGTGGGGAGCCATGCTACGAATCGACAGCGTGCAGAGAGTGGGTCTGGTCAAGGCATCTAAAATGGCTGCCGTGCACGACAAAAGTGTGGCATTTCAAAAAAGGCAAGATGGCGCAAACAATGTTTTTCAACACTTCCTCATTTCCTTCGAATCGAACGTTAACAGACGTTGGTGCATATTACCAAAGTTAAGCGATATTTATCGCTAACGATGCTTACCAACGAATTTTTTACCGCTAAGCATCGTCAGAAATTATCGAAGATAAACCTTGCTATTATCAAGGTTTATCGCAAATGCGATAAAAAACGGCCGCAATGCATGAATATCGCTAAAAAGTCAGCGATATTCATGCATTACCGAGCTAATGCTCTTAGCCATGTTATCCACCTCCCATTGGATAACATGGCTAAGAACTGCTCAGGGCAGGTGTTACTTTTTGGAGATATTCGCGCTTAGCGCGAATATCTCCAAAAGTTGGTAATAGGAGATAGATATCTTGCATGTTGTAATGCAAATTATTGTGGTATATGGAACTCATACCATAATCTCTCAGGAAAGCAGAAACTGATCCTTTTGGGACCGCCTGAAAAGGCCTAGGGGGTGAGGGGTACTCTACTTTGCCCCCTTTTCACGTTCCGAACTATTTTATTTTACTCTCTTCTGTAATTACACAAAATAGCAGCGATAAGATGCATCGGAGACACACAGTGAGAGAAAGGAGGCCGGAGATGAAGAAGAGATGTCAAATACACATTGGAGATAATATAGTGGCAGAAGGGAAGTAAATATGAGTAAACTTACCATGTAACATAAAAATGTTGCACTCTATACTATAAGTCTCATTTTATACTACAATCACTTCGCTACAACCTCATAAATTAAAAATAAAAATGAATAATGTCTCAAACAATTTTTGATTTCTAAATATAAATTTATTCTTCAGAATTTTCTAAATTTGAAAGAACTAGTAACATGTCCTCATCAGCAATTTCCTCATGAAAAGTCTGCAATGATGATTCTTGTAACTCTATGGTCTCCAAACATTCGATAAATTCGCCATCAACAGATTGATCAAAAAAATCATTCAAGTCATCTCCTCCTTGTGACAATATTTCATTATTGGTGCTGTCAATTTCAATCAATGTAGTGGAATCATTCAAGTCATCTCCTTGTGACAATATTTCATTATTGGTGCTGTCAATTTCAATCAATGTAGTGGAATCATTCAAGTCATCTCCTCGTGACAATATTTCATTATTGGTGCTCTCAATTTCAATGTAGTGGAATCATTCAAGTCATCTCCTTGTGACAATATTTCATTATTGGTGCTGTCAATTTCAATAAATCTAATGAAATCATACACGTCATCTCCTCCTTGTGACAATATTTCATTATTGGTGCTCTCAATTTCAATCAATGTAGTGGACAATTCAAAATAAATTGCCACGGTCTCTTCATTGTGAGCCATTTTATTTTGAAATTGCTTGCTGTAAATTGCAGAAAAAAATAATCACTTTCATTTATCGTTTTTAGTAATACATAATATAAAACTAACTTTATCAAGTACCTAGTATAACAGAAGGACTGCAAATAAATAACAGAAAACATTTTTCAAATTATCTTCAAGTGTACAACATAGTTCCCCTTACAAATTAACAACTCACCTTTTTAAAAGTAGGAGAAGTGTTAGTACTGTGTAAATCAAACACCAGAAATTCACCACCAAAAATTCCTCACAAATGTACCTCAGACAGTAGTATCACAAAATGGCTGTGGTTTCCTCTCATTTGACATATATACATAACCAATTAACTTTCATCACACACAAATACAAAACCAAAGTAACATTTTAATTGGTTCTAAATTTCAACACTTTCAAATGTGTTTTCCCCATGCAATTTTCCATAGGACATTTACATACGTCTACAGCCTGAATGGCTGAACGGAATTACACCAAACTTGGCAAAATGGTACATCAAACCTAAGAGGTCAGGAAGGATCTACTATGCCCCCTTATGGTCATTTGCCCCTTCGCTTTGGCCTACTCTTGTCTCTCGATCCTACCGAGAGACAAGATGGCGGCCGCTACGGACTGTTTGGAATGTTGACAGACGCCGGAGAACCAATCAGCTTCGCAAAGCTCCGTAACGCGAAAAGTACGCGAAGCGGAGCGCTGTTACAGATATATATCTTTTTTTGAACGTTCATTTCTCAAAATCCACTGGAGCACATATATTGAGACCTAGCAAAGGCACATCGGGCTACCAGTCACTAATATTTTGCCAAGTTTCGTGCAAATCCATTCAGCCGTTCGATTATTGACATTTAGATACGTCTACAGCCTGAATGGCTGAACGGAATTACACCAAACTTGGCAAAATGGTACATCAAACCTAAGAGGTCAGGGAGGATCTACTATGCCCCCTTATGGTCATTTGCCCCTTCGCTTTCGCCTCCTCTTGTCTCTCGATCCTACCGAGAGACAAGATGGCGGCCGCTACGGACTGTTTGGAATGTTGACAGACGCCGGAGAACCAATCAGCTTCGCTTCACAAAGCTCCGTTGCACGAAAAGTACGCGAACTGGAGCGCTGCCCGGTCCGCTGTTACAGATATATATCTTTTTTTAAACGTTAATTTCTCAAAATCCACTGGAGCACATATATTGAGACCTACAAAAGGCACATCGGGCTACCAGTCCCTACAATTTTGCCAAGTTTCGTGCAAATCCATTCAGCCGTTCGGGCTAAAAGTGAGGCCAACCGCCCTATGGAAAACTCAATGTTAAAAACACGTTTTGGGACCCCCCTTTTTTCTCGACCCCCCCTGGACGAACCCCCCCCCCCCCAATTTTCAGGGGCTGCTCAGAAACAAAATGTGCCATTTTCCTGAAAATTTCAGCCAATTCCGTCCACAAACGCCAAAGTTATTAGACATAGAATTTTCAAAAATCCCATAGAGAAAAAATCCTAACTATATATACCTACTGGCGACCGCCAGTAGGTAATATATGTGTGTATATATATATATATATATGTATATATGTGTGTGTGTATATATGTGTGTGTATATATGTGCGTATATAGATATATATATGTGTGTGTGTGTGTGTATATATGTGTGTATATATGTATATATGTATATATATATATGTGTATATATATGTGTGTGTATGTGTGTATATGTATGTGTGTGTATATATGTATATATGTGTGTATATATGTATATATATGTGTGTGTATATATATGTATATATATGTGTGTGTATATATGTGTGTGTATATATGTATATATGTGTGTGTATATATGTGTGTGTATATATATATGTGTGTATATATGTGTATATATGTGTGTATATGTGTATATATATGTATATATGTGTATATATATGTGTATATGTATGTATATGTATGTATGTATATATATGTATATATATGTATATTCACTGAAAAAACCATAGGTTAGAGACCATATATAGTTAGCTGGACATTTTATTGACATAAAACCAATGAAATTCCATATATAGTTAGTTGCACTAACTATATATCGCGCACCCGCAATCCACTGCTGATGATGTCACATATTACATCATTCATGACATGGTCAGTGACATCACTGATGACATCACTGATGACATCTCAAATGACATCACTGATGACATCTCAAATGACATCACTGATGACATCTCAAATGACATCACTGATGACATCTCAAATGACATCACTGATGACATCATCTAGTGTCTGTGTGTGGCTGGCTGGGAGGTGTGCATATCAATGTGTACTTGTATCAGTGATTGTATAAGAGAGTAAGTATGTGTTAGTATATGTGTGAAAAAGTATGGTGTTCTGTGTTTAACTGTATAGATGAGGAAATCGAAGTGTGATTGATTCTTCACAGGACTGACTAGGTGTATGAGTGCATATGATAGTGTTGTAATAATGAGTGACTGTATGTATGAGTGATTGTATGGGTGAATGAGTGAATGTGTGTGTAGACGTAGGAATCAGTGAGTGCGTATGTAGTAACTGGTATTGGTGTGTCATGATGTCATCAGTGATGTCATTTGAGATGTCATCAGTGATGTCATTTGAGATGTCATCAGTGATGTCATTTGAGATGTCATCAGTGATGTCATTTGAGATGTCATCAGTGATGTCATTTGAGATGTCATCAGTGATGATGTCATTTGAGATGTCATCAGTGATGTCATTTGAGATGTCATCAGTGATGTCATCAGTGATGTCACTGAAGTATGGTGTTCTGTGTTTAACTGTATAGATGAGGAAATGGAAGTGTGATTGATTCTTTACAGGACTGACTAGGTGTGTGAGTAACTCCATGGATGAGTGGCAGTGTGTGAGTGTCTGCATAGGTGTATGAGTGCATATGATAGTGTTGTAATAATGAGTGACTGTATGTATGAGTGATTGTATGGGTGAATGAGTGAATGTGTGTGTAGACGTAGGAATCAGTGAGTGCGTATGTAGTAACTGGTATTGGTGTGTCATGATGTCATCAGTGATGTCATTTGAGATGTCATCAGTGATGTCATTTGAGATGTCATCAGTGATGTCATCAGTGATGTCACTGACCATGTCATGAATGATGTAATATGTGACATCATCAGCAGTGGATTGCGGGTGCGCGATATATAGTTAGTGCAACTAACTATATATGGAATTTCATTGGTTTTATGTCAATAAAATGTCCAGCTAACTATATATGGTCTCTAACCTATGGTTTTTTCAGTGAATTTTCAAGGTTTTGTAAATGCAAATTCCTTACTATATATGGTCTATAACCTATGGTTTTTTCAGTGAATTTCATTGGTTTTTTAAAAGCTAGTATCTATAGCTGTAAAATATATTCTTTATTACGTGACGTATCACGTAGCCACGTGAGACGCCTCATGACGCGTCGCATAACCGTGACGTATCAGCTCTGCAGCGCAAACAAAACCCGTAACGTAAGCGTGCCGGAGCACGCTTACAGATATATATATTTTTTTTAACCTTAATTAGACAAAATCCACACGTGCACATATCTTGAGGCCTTGCAAAGGCACATCAAACAAACAGTCCCTACAATTTTGCCAAGTTTGCTGGAAATCTATTCCCTTAATTTTTTTTTACTGTTTCACTTGGTTTTCCCCTTGTTACGCTTACCGGGACGCTACCCGGTACGCGAACCGGACGCTCCAAAAACACAAGATGGCGGACTCCCGTTACGCTGCCGGTTAGCTGCCCGGTTCGAGTACCGGGAAGCGCCTCTACCGCGAAAAATCGCGGGGGACTTTAATATCCCCCTCATCAATCCTAGGGGGTCAGGAGGGGTTTACCTTGCGCCCTTTCCTTCATTTCCCCCTTCTTTTTTCACCACATCTTGTCTCTCGAACCTACCGAGAGACAAGATGGCGGCCGCTCCGGACTGTTTACAATGTTGACAGCTACGCTGCCGGTTAGCTGCCCGGTTAGCTGCCCGGTGAGCTGCCCAGTTCGCGTACCGGGACGCGCCTCTACGGCGTAAAATCGCTAATTTTTATTTTTTTATTTTTTTTTGCCCCGCGGGGCACTTTAATATCCCCCTCATCAATCCTAGGGGGTCAGGAGGGGTCTACCTTGCCCCCTTTCCTTCATTTCCCCCTTCGTTTTTCACCACATCTTGTCTCTCGATCCTACCGAGAGACAAGATGGGGGCCGGTCCGGACTGTTTAGAATGTTGACAGACACCGGAGAGCCAATCAGCTTCGCTTTGCGAAGTTCCGTTACGCGTCAGGTACGCGAACCGGGGCGCTAACCGGACCGCTGTCACAGATATATATTTTTTTTTAAACGTTAATTTCTCAAAATCCACTGGAGCACATATATTGAGACATAGCAAAGGCACGTCGGGCAAACCATATCTACAATTTTGCCAAGTTTCATGTAAATCTATTCAGCCGTTCGAGCTAAAAGTGAGTCCAACCGCCCTATGGAAAAATGAATGGGAAAAACGTGTTTTGGGACCCCCCTTTTTTCTCGGCCCCCCCTTGACGAAACCCCCCCAAATTTTCAGGGGCTGCTCAGAAACAAAATGTGCCATTTTCCTGACAATTTCAGCCAATTACGTCCACAAACGCCAAAGTTATTAGACATAGAATTTTCAGAAATCCCATAGAGAAAAAATCCTAACTATATATACCCACTGGCTATCGCCAGTAGGTAATATACATATATAAACATATATAATCTGCATATCTATATAAATATAAATGCATGCATACATATACATATATGCATACATATGCATGTTATTTACATGAAAGTTTTAAAAACACTAATAAAAGCAAAGCTAAAAAGCCACCTCATTACAAACAGAATGGCTTTAACTTAAACGAGGGCGAGATCTATTGCATTTTCAATGCTTGTTTACTTTGGTTCTATCAAGAAGGCATTCAGATGTGTCACACATTTGCCATAAATTCTGAATGTTAGCACTCTAGTTGCTCATTAGATCACTGTAGTAAAGCTAGTGCTCACCAGGGAAGTCTGCTGCTAATCATGGTTTGCAGCCATTTTCCCGCATTTTTTATCCAGCAGACTTTCAGTCCGCATACCATTATCCCGCAAGGTCATTGACCTCGCATACCATTATCCCGCATTTTTTCAAAACGCATGTGCATTTATCGCGCATGCCTTTACAAAGAATTACGTTTTAAAGGCATGTATGGTAAATGCATTTGCGTTGTGAAAACCACGATGACGAGAGAGGTAAGTGGGTTTGTGTTAATTTTTTCGTGGGTTAGTGATTGTGTAGTGTAGTGTTGTGTAGTGTAGTGTTGTTAGTGTAGTGTAGAGTTGTGGTGGTTGTTTAGTGTAGGGTCATGCTGGGGGTAGTGTTTTAGGGTTTAGGGTTGTGTTGTAGTGTTTGCGTAGTGTAGGGTCATGCTGGGGCTAGTGTTTTAGGGTTTAGGGTAGTGTTGTAGTGTTTGCGTAGTGTAGGGTCATGCTGGGTGTAGTGTTTTAGGGTTTAGGGTAGTGTTGTAGTGTTTGCGTAGTGTAGGGTCATGCTGGGGGTAGTGTTTTAGGGTTTAGGGTAGTGTTGTAGTGTTTGCGTAGTGTAGGGTCATGCTGGGGTGTAGTGTTTTAGGGTTTAGGGTAGTGTTGTAGTGTTTGCGTAGTGTAGGGTCATGCTGGGGGTAGTGTTTTAGGGTTTAGGGTAGTGTTGTAGTGTTTGCGTAGTGTAGGGTCATGCTGGGGGTAGTGTTTTAGGGTTTAGGGTAGTGTTGTTGTGTTTGCGTAGTGTAGGGTCATGCTGGGGGTTGTGTTTTAGGGTTTAGGGTAGTGTTGTAGTGTTTGCGTAGTGTAGGGTCATGCTGGGGGTAGTGTTTTAGGGTTTAGGGTAGTTTTGTAGTGTTTACGTAGTGTAGGGTCATGCTGGGGGTAGTGTTTTAGGGTTTAGGGTAGTGTTGTAGTGTTTGCGTAGTGTAGGGTCATGCTGGGGTGTAGTGTTTTAGGGTTTTGGGTAGTGTTGTAGTGTTTGCGTAGTGTAGGGTCATGCTGGGGGTAGTGTTTTAGGGATTAGGGTAGTGTTGTAGTGTTTGCGTAGTGTAGGGTCATGCTGGGGGTAGTGTTTTAGGGTTTAGGGTAGTGTTGTAGTGTTTGCGTAGTGTAGGGTCATGCTGGGGGTAGTGTTTTAGGGTTTAGGGTAGTGTTGTAGTGTTTGCGTAGTGTAGGGTCATGCTGGGGTGTAGTGTTTTAGGGTTTTGGGTAGTGTTGTAGTGTTTGCGTAGTGTAGGGTCATGCTGGGGGTAGTGTTTTAGGGTTTAGGGTAGTGTTGTAATGTTTGCGTAGTGTAGGGTCATGCTGGGGGTAGTGTTTTAGGGTTTAGGGTAGTGTTGTAGTGTTTGCGTAGTGTAGGGTCATGCTGGGGTGTAGTGTTTTAGGGTTTTGGGTAGTGTTGTAGTGTTTGCGTAGTGTAGGGTCATGCTGGGGGTAGTGTTTTAGGGTTTAGGGTAGTGTTGTAGTGTTTGCATAGTGTAGGGTCATGCTGGGGGTAGTGTTTTAGGGTTTAGGGTAGTGTTGTAGTGTTTGTGTAGTGTAGGGTCATGCTGGGGGTAGTGTTTTAGGGTTTAGGGTAGTGTTGTTGTGTTTGCGTAGTGTAGGGTCATGCTGGGGTGTAGTGTTTTAGGGTTTTGCGTAGTGTTGTAGTGTTTGCGTAGTGTAGGGTCATGCTGGGGGTAGTGTTTTAGGGTGTAGGGTAGTGTTGTAGTGTTTGCGTAGTGTAGGGTCATGCTGGGGTGTAGTGTTTTAGGGTTTAGGGTTGTGTTGTAGTGTTTGTGTAGTGTAGGGTCATGCTGGGGGTAGTGTTTTAGGGTTTAGGGTAGTGTTGTAGTGTTTGTGTAGTGTAGGGTCATGCTGGGGGTAGTGTTTTAGGGTTTAGGGTTGTGTTGTAGTGTTTGTGTAGTGTAGGGTCATGCTGGGGGTAGTGTTTTAGGGTTTAGGGTAGTGTTGTAGTGTTTGCGTAGTGTAGGGTCATGCTGGGGTGTAGTGTTTTAGGGTTTTGGGTAGTGTTGTAGTGTTTGCGTAGTGTAGGGTCATGCTTGGGGTAGTGTTTTAGGGTTTAGGGTAGTGTTGTAGTGTTTGTGTAGTGTAGGGTCATGCTGGGGGTAGTGTTTTAGGGTTTAGGGTAGTGTTGTACTGTTTGTGTAGTGTAGGGTCATGCTGGGGGTAGTGTTTTAGGGTTTAGGGTAGTGTTGTAGTGTTTGCGTAGTGTAGGGTCATGCTGGGGGTAGTGTTTTAGGGTTTAGGGTTGTGTTGTAGTGTTTGCGTAGTGTAGGGTCATGCTGGGGGTAGTGTTTTAGGGTTTAGGGTTGTGTTGTAGTGTTTGTGTAGTGTAGGGTCATGCTGGGGGTAGTGTTTTAGGGTTTAGGGTAGTGTTGTAGTGTTTGCGTAGTGTAGGGTCATGCTGGGGTGTAGTGTTTTAGGGTTTTGGGTAGTGTTGTAGTGTTTGCGTAGTGTAGGGTCATGCTGGGGGTAGTGTTTTAGGGCTTAGGGTAGTGTTGTAGTGTTTGTGTAGTGTAGGGTCATGCTGGGGGTAGTGTTTTAGGGTTTAGGGTAGTGTTGTACTGTTTGTGTAGTGTAGGGTCATGCTGGGGGTAGTGTTTTAGGGTTTAGGGTAGTTTAGTTGTTTAGTGTATGCTAAAGGCATATTCGTTCTAAAAGTTTTCGTTATTTTAATTTGCGGCCTAATAGTACATGCGGGATTTTTTTTGCGGACTGATGGTATGCGGGATTTCGTCATATATTCGCTAATCATACTTTCTATGGCAAAATGAACCCCCTCATTTTGTTCCTTTTTAAATTAAATGTTTTAAGAGTTACCACTCTGATTGGCTCTCCGGTGTCTGTCAACATTCTAAACAGTCCGGAGCGGCCGCCATCTTGTCTCTCGGTACGATCGAGAGACAAGATGTGGTGAAAAACGAAGGGGGAAATGAAGGAAAGGGGGCAAGGTAGACCACTCCTGACCCCCTAGGATTGATGAGGGGGATATTAAAGTGCCCCGCGGGGCAAAAAATTAAAAACATTGATGTTATTTGAGATGTCATCAGTGATGTCATCAGTGATGTCACTGACCATGTCATGAATGATGTAATATGTGACATCATCAGCAGTGGATTGCGGGTGCGCGATATATAGTTAGTGCAACTAACTATATATGGAATTTCATTGGTTTTATGTCAATAAAATGTCCAGCTAACTATATATGGTCTCTAACCTATGGTTTTTTCAGTGAATTTTCAAGGTTTTGTAAATGCAAATTCCTAACTATATATGGTCTATAACCTATGGTTTTTTCAGTGAATGTATATATATATATATATATATATATGTGTGTGTGTGTATATGTGTATACATATATATGTATATGTATATATATATATATATATATGTGTGTGTGTATATATGTATATATGTATATATATATTTGTGTGTCCTTCTGAATCCTGCCCAAGAGAGACACACAGCACTCGCAGGGTCACAAAGCGTCGAACTCCAAACTTTATTTCAACAGACGCGTTTCGGGAAAGACTCCCTTCGTCAGTATCACAGAGAATGCATTTTGCGGCACCATTTTTAAAACACGAGAGTTGTCGGGAATTAACATAAACAAGGGACTAAGCCTCGTATTCTCATACGGGCGCCATCTTTGAGAATGTTTTTTCTCACACAGTTTACATACCGCGAGTAGCTTTCAAAAGGGGCATGTAACCACATACTACACACAATTCCCAGGAGTTTTCATCTCGCCGTGGATCGGCAATTGCAGCACAATAGTGCTGCCCATTGTCCCACTTTTTACATATATACACACACATATAGAGTATAGACATTAAGAATCTGTGATTCTAATTACATGTAGACAAAGCGGAACTGAGCACCGCAATTTTTTCTCAAAAGACCAAACGCAGAGTAAACAGTGGTAAATGCGGACAGAACAAGTCATTTAAACTTCACAGGCAGTGATTACCATAGCAGTATGGATGAAGAAGGGGAGAGAAGACGCGAGGCAGCGTCACTTTTTGCCAGAGCTCCAGGAAAAGGCGGTTCAAATATAATCAAACAAGGCAAACCTACTAATGATCCCCTGAACGAACAATTGCGCAAATATGAAAGACTTAAAAAACAAGAAAGCTCTAAGTGGTGGGAGGCAACATCGTTGCAGGACTACGTGGACAAAGAAATGGTGCCAAGGGGCCTAAGAATCTACATTACCCCGTCTCATGAATCATTAAACCCGAAAATGTTAGATGATTGGTCACTGAATTCTGCCAGGAGTTCAAAAAATATGCTAGACATACTTATTAAATATGCATGGGAAGATCGTGACGTTATCTTGCAACAATTGAAAGACATGGATGAAGAATTCGGGAAATGCAATGACCAGGAGATCATCAAAAAGTTCAAAGAAGAACTGAAAAATAGATTAAAAAAGCATGAAGATGACATTAAATATCGGAAACAAAGGAAATTGCACCGCGATTGCGGAGATTATGAGAGTGGACGGATCCTGACTTATAGTCCCAAGTATGATTACTTGTATAATCAACAGGACACCACCTCCATCACTGTGAACCAAACTCCAAGTGAAAGTGACCACAATTTAGCCACCCTAACAAGCGGATCGGAGACTGACACCTCCATACAATCAACAAGTACAGCATTAGTGATTGATATCTCTAAGAAACTGGCAAATTTTTTACAGGAATTCCGGGTTTTAAGGACACGGAGGAAAAAAGAAGTGGATACAACTCATCAATCGGAATTCAAACGGAATCCAACTCGAGGACGTCCAAGGGGAAGAGCAAGAGGCAGGGGAGATCGCGACAGAGACGACTCAAGCTCCAGCAGAGGAGAAGAAAAAAACAACAAAAAACCTGTGGGAACCAAACGTGGGGTTTACAGAAAACGAAAATAAAGATGGATGAAGAAACGGTAAATAAAACTATAATAAATCTTTCTTCAAGAACATTGACTTTTAAAGAAAAAGAAACCCTGTGTTTAGGACTCACATTTTGCCCAACCGAACTTTTTGATTATGCAGACACAAGGGTGGATATTTTTTAATTTATTAGGAAATTGAAACTGTCTAAATTTCATTCATTAGTCAAAAAGAAACCTATAATTAATCAAGATGAGATTAATAGTGTACCAGAACTTACAGTTGGGGATGTTGACTTATTACAAACGGTCTACTCGCTAGGAGATGTAACCTGCGATAGTGTATTGGACTCGGATGTGGTGGGTGTCAGAGAAACAAGAATAGATAGGGCGGCCAACACTTCCTTTAAACCTAAATCAGTGTTTTATCCTACCCTCCCACATGATGCAATCGACACCTTTCACGAGGTAGTAACCAGAGAACTGACTAAACTCAAACACACATGTCCTAAACAAAGGGGAGGTAACAGCAACTTGACCAAGGGTGAAATGGATTTTATTTTTTCCTTGGCTAATGATAAAAATGTGATTTTGAGACCCTCCAACAAGGGTGGGAACATAGTCTTGTGGGGTAGAGAACCATATATAAAGGAAGCATTGTTTCAACTGCAAGGTGGATTATTCTATTGTACCAGCAACATGAATGAGTATAACAAAAGTATTATTGAAACATGGGAATACCTCACTGAGTGGCACAATGGGGGATTACTTTCATGGCAAGAATTTCGTTTTTTAAAGAAGGAATATCCAAAACTCCCCATTTTTTACCTTCTACCGAAGGTTCACAAAGATCCACAAGAACCACCTGGGAGACCTATTATTTCCTCCATAGGTAGCATCAATGAAAACCTTTCTAAATATGTCGATCATTTTTTAAGAGAATTTGTTTGTCAACTAACTTCTTATACGAAAGATACAACAGCATTTCTAAAGAATCTTGAAAATATTGTATGGGTTGAAGGCTCTCTATTAATTACCATGGATGTGAGTGCCCTGTACACTATTATAGACCACACACAAGGAATGGAAGCCAGTTACCACTACCTCAAAAAGAGAGAAATAGGCTTTCGAGAACACACTGCCATGTTAATGCAAATGATGAAACTATGTTTAAAAAATAACATTTTCATGTTCGATGGGGAAATTTACAAACAGACCCGTGGGGCAGCTATGGGTTCGGCCTTCGCGCCTAGTTTCGCGAATCTCTTTGTAGGAAAGTGGGAAGAAGAATTAAGGAATGATGAGACACTGATGGCAGACTTTGCGAAGGTACAAACAGGGATCAGGTACATTGATGATCTGTTTTTAGTATGGTGTGGCACTGAAGAGGAAGCAGTTAAATTCATTGAGAAACTCAATAGAAATGAATATAATATACAGTTGACCCATACTATAAGCAGATCCCACGTAGAATTTTTGGATACTGAAATAAGAGTAGTTGAAGGAAGACTTATCTCTGTACTTCATAGAAAAGAGACGTCGGGGAACAGTCTCCTGCATGCTCTGAGTGCACACCCTGAACCGTTGAAATGGAGCATCCCCTATGGGGAACTGCTCAGGGCTAAGAGGAATTGTAGCGACAATGAGGGGTTTCTGATAGAACAAGAATGCATGATATCACGATTCCGTGAACGAGGTTATCCTAAATGGGTGCTGAAGAAGGCAGTGAGAAAGGTGGCTGAAGTAGAAAGAGAAGAAACGCTCACCCCTAAACCTGATAAAGACAATATCATGGAACCAACTAGAATTATAACAACATATCATGAAAGATCACAACAAGTTCGTAAAATTGTTGTAGATAACTGGAATATTCTCCAGTCTGACAACACTATAGGACCTGAGTTACCTGATAGACCCCTAATTACGTATAGAAGGGGAAGAAACTTAAGGGACATTTTGGTGAGAGGAGATATATCAGACACTAAAAAACAGCACATACAGGGCCTCAAAGGATTCTATCCCTGCGGATATTGTGTTGCCTGCAAATCCAGTTACATGGTTAAAGAAGTTAGTATTCCAGGACAAAAAGAACCACATAAAATCAAACAATTCCTTACGTGCAATACAAGTTTTGTTATATACGTATTGGAATGTCCATGCGACATGAGATACGTGGGCAGCACAACCTGCATGGCTAAGAAACGCATACAGGAACATCGTAGAGCAATAGCTAATGTTGATACACGATACCCTGTTGCTAGACATTTTCAGCAATTCCACCAATCTAATACCTCGCTACTTAGATATTTTGCAGTGGAACAGGTCAACGTGGGCAAAAAAAGGGGCAATCGGGTACTAGCACTCCGGATAAAAGAATCCAAATGGATTATGGAGCTAGAAAGCAGATATCCCGGGGGGCACAACCTAGATGAGGAGCTTGCAACCCATTTGTATGAAGAATAAGTTTAACCTGTGAACATGACATTGATGATTTTTGTTCTGAACTGTATATATAAGATGATTGCTTATAGTAGTATGATATTATTTTAATGCATATTTTAAATGTGTGTTTATTTTCAGGAGAAAAGGAAGGGAGACACCGGAAATTACAATTTTTCCTTAGCACTGCACATCTTCCCTACCCTTTTCTTTGGCGAATGAATTTGCACTTCACTTGATTAAGATAAGAAAAGTCACTTTTCACTGTTTTTTGTTAGACATTATCCAGGTTTTCAATTGTTTTATTTTTATTGAGAGTCCTGATGCTTGCGCAGTAATAACATACACAGGGGATATAGCACAAAAATATATGGAGGATTACATCAAGGGAAGAAACATAATAGTTATGTGATTGATCTGTGTAAGGTATTAATTAATGAAAATATGGGCACTAGACCTCATGAAATGTTGAATTAGAAATACCTCATATATTTCACAGATCTAATGATGATCGGTAGAAATGGGTTAGGGCACTAGACCTTGTAAACATGATGTGTATAATACAAAATATTGTAAAGGAAACCCATCACACAAACAAGTGGGCACATTGTTGTTACCATTGTTGATCAATTCTGCCTTCCCAGTTCAAACATTCAAATGTTAGAAGAAAAAGAGAGGCACTTACGTTTTTATAATTTTATAATTATAAAATTATAGTTTAAGTTTTGGTAAGTTGCCTTATAAAGTGACAAGTATAATTAGTTCACTAGTTATAAATGGCGGATCCTTTTACATCCAGCAAAAGTAATACTGGACGGATTGTACCTCCTCTATGTCTAGTTGATTTGATTTTGTTCCCTTGTCTATGTTTATTTATTTAAACAAGCGTAATGTGATGTTTGGGAACGTGTGATCAAGACACACTTTGGTGTCGAAACGCGTAGCGTTATTTGAGAAATAAATAAGTAATTTGAGCATCGCTATTGCTGAGTGCGCGTGTTGCTTTGAAGCACCCTGTGGAAAATTAATGAACTATACGGCCGGGTTCGCCGTAGTACGCGCCACCTGACTTTGGGAGTACGGTTCTCAGAAGGACCCTTTGTTTGTTTGATGTATGTATATATGTGTGTATATATATATATATATATATATATATATATATATATATATATGTGTATATATGTATATATATATATATATGTGTGTGTGTATATATATATGTGTGTGTATATATATATGTGTGTGTATATATATGTGTGTGTATATATATATGTGTGTGTATATATATATGTGTGTGTATATATATATATGTGTGTATATATATATATGTGTGTATATATATATATGTGTATATATGTGTATATGTATGTATATATGTGTGTATATGTATGTATATATGTGTATATATGTATGTATATATGTGTGTATATATGTATGTGTGTATATATGTATGTATATGTGTATATATATATGTGTGTGTGTATATATGTATATATATGTGTGTGTGTGTATATATGTATATTCACTGAAAAAACCATAGGTTATAGACCATATATAGTTAGGAATTAGCATTTACAAAACCTTGAAAATTCACTGAAAAAACCATAGGTTATAGACCATATATAGTTAGGAATTAGCATTTACAAAACCTTATTTTACTCACACAAAACCATTGAAATTCCATATATAGTTAGTTGCACTAACTATATATCGCGCACCCGCAATCCACTGCTGATGATGTCACATATTACATCATTCATGACATGGTCAGTGACATCACTGATGACATCACTGATGACATCTCAAATGACATCACTGATGACATCATCTAGTGTCTGTGTGTTTTTGTAAAGTTTAAATACGTTTTACATATTGAAGAATGACTGGATGTATGGAAGACTGAGTGTGTGTGTGGCTGGCTGGGAGGTGTGTGACTCTGTGCATATCAATGTGTACTTGTATCAGTGATTGTATAGGAGAGTAAGTATGTGTTAGTATATGTGTGAAAAGTATGGTGTTCTGTGTTTAACTATAGATGAGGAAATCGAAGTGTGATTGATTCTTCACAGGACTGACTAGGTGTATGAGTGCATATGATAGTGTTCTAATAATAACTGACTGTATGTATGAGTAATTGTATGGGTGAATGAGTGAATGTGTGTGTAGACGTACGAATCAGTGAGTGCGTATGTAGTAACTGGTATTGGTGTGTCATGATGTCATCAGTGATGTCATTTGAGATGTCATCAGTGATGTCATTTCAGATGTCATTAGTGATGTCATCAGTGATGTCACTGAAGTATGGTGTTCTGTGTTTAACTGTATAGATGAAGAAATGGAAGTGTGATTGATTCTTTACAGGACTGACTTGGTGTGTGAGTAACTCCATGGATGAGTGGCAGTGTGTGACTGTCTGCATAGGTGTATGAGTGCATATGATAGTGTTGTAATAATAAGTGACTGTATGTATGAGTCATTGTATGGGTGAATGAGTGAATGTGTGTGTAGACGTAGGAATCAGTGAGTGCGTATGTAGTAACTGGTATTGGTGTGTCATGATGTCATCAGTGATGTAATTTGAGATGTCATCAGTGATGTCATCAGTGATGTCATTTGAGATGTCATCAGTGATGTCATCAGTGATGTCACTGACCATGTCATGAATGATGTAATATGTGACATCATCAGCAGTGGATTGCGGGTGCGCGATATATAGTTAGTGCAACTAACTATATATGGAATTTCAATGGTTTTGTGTGAGTAAAATAAGGTTTTGTAAATGCTAATTCCTAACTATATATGGTCTATAACCTATGGTTTTTTCAGTGAATTTTCAAGGTTTTGTAAATGCTAATTCCTAACTATATATGGTCTATAACCTATGGTTTTTTCAGTGAATTTCATTGGTTTTTTAACAGCTAATATCTGTAGCTGTAAAATGTATTCTTCTTTAAATCCAAAAATATATTTGATATGTTTATGAATAATTTTTTTTTAAAATATTTTTTTTTCTTCGTTCCCGCTTCGCGAATCGGGAAGCTTCCCGTTAGCTGACCTTGATGCCGCGAAATAGACCGCGAGCCGGTAAACGTTTCTTTACCGCAAGTGCCGCGTTAGAAAACAACATCGTGACGCCTCCCGTCCGCATGACGTTTCACGTTGTCGCGTGATACGTCATATGACGTGCTACGTTAGCGAACTGGTACGCGAAGCGAGTTGCAAAGCGCAGGTTTCTGGAAGCAAACCGGGAGGCCCTGCAAATCGCTTAACGTAAACACAGCAAGTCATGTGACTTGGTAATAACACTTTTCATTGGTTCATTTCACTTTTGGTTTCCTAATGATGTAAGACTAGGTCATATAATCTAAAATGAACACTTTTGATTGGTTGAGAACTCTTGTTTTTCCCAAATGATGAAAATCCCTCCTTCTTTCCTCACTCTGACTTTCATCATTGTGAGAGAAAGACCCTTTGTGATCACTGAGCAATGGCTTCTTTAGTAGCTTCAGCTGGTGCTTCCCCACCACCTCCACCACATCCAAGGAAGAGTGGACCACCTGCTCAAGTTATAATTCAGCAAGAAGAGGAAGAAGAGGAACAGGAGGAAGAGCATGAAGAGAGGCAGTTTTTGCCTGAGGAACCCAGGACGTCTCACCGGAAAGAAAACTTCATTTGGCAATTTTTTAAAATTCCCAAAGGTCAGAAAAAAGTAAATGCAAGATACGTAACTTGCCTTATATGTCAAGATAGACTGTCCAGAGGAACCGAGAAAAAATACAGTTTCGGAAACTACACAATGCATCGCCATATGACTAGGTGGCATCCTAACAACTACAGTGCTGCACAGTTTCGGAACGACCTAGATAATCTCCCTATTATGGCCAGAAGATCTGTTGTACCGGAAGTAACGGGACCAGAGGGCAGGGAGATGGTGCCAAATATACAAATGAGATTTGGTGAAGTAAAACACATCTGCGTATTTTGCGATGGATTCATTTGCTACGGAGAAAGAAGCATCACTCTGATCAACAGAGCTATTGACTATCATATGCAAGTTTGTACGAAACGCCCAAAATAATAAATACTTTTTTTTTGTTTTGTTGCTCCTGTTGAGCCCTTTACAATGAATCGTTTTCATTGCCCCCTCCAAGAAAAACCCCAAAAAATATAAAACTGTTCAGAAAAATTCAAAAAAAGTAAAAAAATGTTCTGAAAAATAATAAAAAAAATATAAAACAACAAAAACAATAAAAAAAAAGTTCTTTTCAGAACTACCTCCCCGTTATTAAAAAATTGGTACAATATTTGGAACTGTGCCAACCTCTATTTCTCTTAGTTCGCTTCCCAGTTCGCTCGCCGGTACGCGAACCGGAAGCGAACCAAAAACAGTAAGTATAAGGGAAGGAAACAGAGACTTATGTTAAAAGAAAGACAGCTATAGGGGAGTAAACTAGAGATACTATTACCCGTAATCCACTGCTGATGATGTCACATATTACATCATTCATGACATGCTCAGTGACATCATCAGCAGAGGATTGCGGGTTTTTTGACAACGTGCCTTATCCACGGTTTAATAACGCTGCCTTTTGCTTTATATAAGTTTTCAAATTGTATGAAATATATACCAATAGGTCGTTATGAACCTTTAGGTAGTGCTTTTCTTCATGAGGTCTGGTCGCTTCCATACACATACAGATGTTTCAAAGATGATCAAGAAGTTTATCTGAATGGAGAGGAATGCACTGAGACGCCAGATCATTCACTAATGTGTAGGCACATACAGTTACACGGTTCATGCAACAAACACCGACCAAATATGGCTTGCGTGTTGCAAGGCACGCCAGTTCCTGCTATCATCCCCACGTTCAAGTTGTTGGAAAATGGTAGTTATTTGATGCTCAATAATGAAGATTGTTCTGAGTTAATTAAAAGTATTCCTTTTATGGTAACAGTAAGTGAACGGGTTATTTGCTGCAGAAATGTTCTATTTCCTCCCACACATGAACATAGGGAGTTTTCAATCTGGCCACAAATACCAACCTTGGGAGAGATTTCAACGGCATGGCAAGAATAAGAGCTCTTTTGTCTCAGAGAGAGGTGGCCTTGAGTTCGGCCCGTGAAACTTTCGTGCTTCACATAGCGAACACCCGTACAGAGGTGCAGACCCTTCTCAATTCAGATTTGCCTTTCAATTTCAGCAAGATGGTTCGGACTATCTTTAACGCATCCTCCACAAAGGCCCTGGCGCACTTTTTTAAAGTTGTTACCAGTGGTCTCGTGACTTCATTTGAGAAAATCTTTGGAGTCATCCCTGCTTTCTTTCATTCTATTTTCTCCACTCTGCTTCGTGGATTGGCATTTTTACTTGCATTACCAGCGGACGCTCTTGTGCTTTTTTACATTTTTAAATATGGATGTCCCTCCTATGCAACCTCCCACCCTGCAGCTGCTGACACTGTTCCGCAATCGCATGCTAGAATATTATGGCACAATGCCGTTGGCGATATTAAGCACGGCATATGGATTATCTTTTCGATTCTCCTACTTCACCTGTGTCCAGCCTGTATTTCACTGCCTGACCTGTGATTTCGATTGGGCCATTGATTTGTGTCTCTGCGGACCGGTTTCTCCTGACGTCGACTTTAATCAGCTGATGACTCCTATCATTACTCACGAGTTGGTTTGTCCTGGCGAAAGGATTATGGCTGTGGCATTGATGCATGGACTACTTGGTCCCTGGAATTTACTGGCGGCAGCACAGTCTTTCTTGGAATAGAGCTTTCTTGAAAACCCACCGAGCTGTCCTCTGATGGTGATAGAGGATCCGGTGCTGGGAGAGCACGTATGTTCTTTTCCGCTTTTAAATTGGATGGCTGAACTGTTTTCGGATGAAGACGGTGACTTCCTATTGGAGGCTGTTGCAGCTTATTTTGCATACACAGTTATGTCATAGACCTTTTTCATGTTTGATATGCTGAGTACTAGCATTTCATTGACAATTCATTGACTTATTTGTCAAGTTTTTATTATTTACCTTGCCTATTGGCTTAAGACTCGATAAAGTACTTGGCTGTTTTATTTTTCTTTAGCATTAAATTTTCCTAGTTTTTAATGCTTTACCTTGCGGACCGTCCACATATAAACTTGCAATCTGCTCTCATGAGATGGCACTTCTATTATCTTATTCAGTTCGTTTCCGGATCATGGGGAGGTGTCATCTAGGTCCTGGATATCTTTACACCGTGTTAAGTTAGCATGGGCTCATTACCGGTTTAAACGCCATTTTTCCTTTTTTGCAACTTCTGCACACGACACTTAGTTGTTGCTTTAGCTTTCCACCTAGTAGTTCATCGTGGTTTACATGAGAATAATATGTTATTGCTCTACTATCTGCTTTGCTTGTTAAACTATATCTGTACAGCGAGTGCTAAAGTTTCAAGAACAACACGATACAGAATTGTTATGAGGTCTGATCTCCACGACTTCATACTCATAACATAAGTGCAACTTCTGCCAATTCTGGGCATGAGGCGGGTTTTATATTGCTTTGCCGAACACACATACACAACAGTTGATGCGGTTCACATGAAGAGAGAGCTGGTGTATGCTGATGTGATTCCTTCAAATCTAAGACACTAAAGTATGGGCACGCCCTAAACCAACACAAAGAGACCTTCTTAGCAAATAATATAATATGTGTATTAGGGAGGGTGAGATATAAGCAGCCGCGGGCCGTGGAGGGAGTTACGGTGAGGCAGGGAGGCGGGGAGGGGGAGAAGCAGGGTGGAGCCCTCTCTACCCTGCCCCTCCCCCTCCCCGCCTCCCTGCCCCACCGTAACTCCCTCCACGGCCCGCGGCTGCTTATAAGTGTTGCTAACTCTTATTCATTTACAGCATGTTAACATACTGTCACCATTCGCTTTTTATGTACTAGTAACTATGCTGGTAATTTTGCTACTGATAATATGTGTACTTGTATTCTCCACCCTGCTTCTCCCCCTCCCCGCCTCCCTGCCTCACCGTAACTCCCTCCACGGCCCGCGGCTGCTTATAAGTGTTGCTAACTCTTATTCATTTACAGCATGTTAACATACTATCACCATTCGCTTTTTATGTACTAGTAACTATGCTGGTAATTTTGCTACTGATAATATGTGTACTTGTATTATCTAAGATACTACGCCTGAGAAGACGGCATTAGTAAATAAACATTTCAAATACACATGTGTTCTTCTTAACTCCATGTTCTGGTTTCTAAGAAATATATAACGACCGACTGTTCATGAGTTCCACGTATCCTGAGGTACTATAAGTTCATATTCTGGATTGTCTAAACATTGAGAGTTTGTTATATCCAATGTGACACTGTACCTAGCTTGCTAAGGGGTTTTTGATTACTAACGTGAGTTTTGGGACACCCTAATTCGCCGAGGTTCCAATCCTCTGTCCACAGTTCTGTGTGAGAACAGAAACCCTGCGACAGGGGCACCCCCGACCCTTGCTGGAGCTTCATCACACTTGCGATACAACTCCAGCAATGCGCCACCTTTACGGCACAGATACATCACGCATCTGTGCTGTTTTTGCCCCATGATGCGCCGCATTGTAAATGCAGCACACCATAGATGACGGAACAGCGGCACAGAATGACTAACACATCCCTGGTGATGCGCCAGTCATCATAAATGTATCCCTATGCTTCTTATCTTGTTAGAGATGAACCGCCATATGTATCATCAAAGTTTTTTGCATTTCCTAAATAGCGAACTTTAAGGAATAAATAGCGATTCTTTACCATTCCTAGTTTGCGATTAGCTATTTGCTAATTACAAATTACCCATTCATTTCCTTCATTTCCATAGGGCGGTTGGACTCACTTTTAGCTCGAACGGCTGAATGGATTTCCACGAAACTTGGCAAAATTGTAGGGACTGGTAGCCCGATGTGCCTTTGCTATGTCTCAAGATATATGCTCCAGTGGTTTTTACGAAAATTAACTTTGAAAAATATATATTGGGCTACATTGGCCTATATATATGTTGGAGCCCAAATGTAGCCCAATGTAGCCCAATGTAGCCCAAAGATGGCCGCCAGACACACAAAAAAACAAATGTAGCCCAAATATCAGCCAGATGTAGCCCAACTATAGCCCAGTGACAGAATGACCAATCAGCTTCGCAAACCTCCGTTACGCGAAGCGGAGCGCTGTTACAGATATATATCTTTTTTTGAACGTTAATTTCTCAAAATCCACTGGAGCACATATATTGAGACCTAGCAAAGGCACATCGGGCTACCAGTCCCTAATATTTTGCCAAGTTTCGTGCAAATCCATTCAGCCGTTCGATTATTATTATTATTATTTTTTTTGCCCCGCGGGGCCCTTTTAAAACCTCCACATCAAACCTTAGGGGTCAGCGAGGATCTACTATGCCCCCTTATGGTCATTTCCCCCTTCGTTTTGGCCTCCTCTTGTCTCTCGATCCTACCGAGAGACAAGATGGCGGCCGCTACGGACTTTTTGGAATGTTGACAGACGCCAGAGAACCAATCAGCTTCGCTTCACAAAGCTCCGTTGCGCGCAAAGTACGCGTCCTGGGACGCTGCCCGGTCCGCTGTTACAGATATATATCTTTTTTTAAACGTTAATTTCTCAAAATCCACTGGAGCACATATATTGAGACCTACAAAAGGCACATAGGGCTACCAGTCCCTACAATTTTGCCAAGTTTCGTGCAAATCCATTCAGCCGTTCGGGCTAAAAGTGAGGCCAACCGCCCTATGGAAAACTCAATGTTAAAAACACGTTTTGGGACCCCCCTTTTTTCTCGGCCCCCCCTTGACGAACCCCCCCCAAATTTTCAAGGGCTGCTCAGAAACAAAATGTGCCATTTTCCTGAAAATTTCAGCCAATTCCGTCCACAAACGCCAAAGTTATTAGACATAGAATTTTCAAAAATCCCATAGAGAAAAAATCCTAACTATATATACCTACTGGCGACCGCCAGTAGGTAATATATGTGTGTATATATGTATATATATATATGTATCGCTGCTTGTGCCCCGCCGCTGCGCCAGCTATCAATGATCAGCCAACTCCAACAAGGACACGGAAGACCCAGAGTGCAGGTGAGTTTTTTTTATTTTATCACACACCACGCCAGGATAACGTTTCGCCCTACACAGAGGGCTTGGTCACATGGCGCAACGAAAAAAGTTGCGTGAATTTAAAGTGCTGGTGCGACATCAGCGTCCTTACTGATTGGTTGTTACTTAAATAGACAGATTGAAAACACACTTGTAAACACTGTTTCAATACATGTGCAAATAACCGGAGCAAGGTATGGCAATAAAGTGCAAATGCTTTCACTATTCCTATACACTATATATATGTGTGTATATGTATATATATATATATATATATATATACTCCAAAGGTGCTTTTACAAAGCAAGTACGCACTCAGACAGATTCTTGATGAAAAAAGGTTTTTTATTCCCAAATTACGCTACGCGTTTCAACACTATGCAGTGTCTTGATCACACAAAGCTTCGATGTATACAGGCATTTTTGTAACTAAAGGAAACCACTAACATAAACAAGGGTGTACACTTACAACCGTCATGTGACTTAGAATGTATTTGTGTCGGCCATCTTTGAGTGGTGATAGACTGTTGATAGACACAGCCTGCACCCTCCAAAACAAGTTTGTAAATAAGTAGACCACCTTAACAGTCGCTCCACAGTGAGACAGATATTTTGCCACATGAAAAGTTCCCATAATTATGTGACCTCGTAACATTGTCAAACTATTTTTGTTTTTGTTATGTCTATTGCAAATATACTTTTGCAATTACCCTCACAGGCCATGAACTACATTTTGTTCGGTTTAGTACCATCAATGTATCATCCCATGCTTGATATTACTCATTGGCGATTTGGCACATTTGCTCCCAAGGCTGTCCGCCATTGCGCAGTGGTGTGGTTCAGAGGTTAGTACAATCTACTTAATGTACGACCCCACATTTTTATGTTACGAGTTCCTGACAGTGGAATTACAATTTATGCGGTCTAGTGCCCTCATTACCATCATATACAATATGATATTTTATTTTACATGGATATATATCTCACCATCGCGACCTTAAGTTTGTAAACAATTCCTAGTTCAGTTTGTCAGTGGTCTTACCAATGCCATAACTATTGCGCAGTCTAGTGCTCAAAAAGTGCAAAATTATATAAGTGATACCAAATTCATAAATTTAAAAGGAGGAGAGAGGTCAACAAAGGTCAGGCCCAGTGTAGGGTTTCAGTGAAGGGAAGTTCTCTCGTGTCCTAAAAAAACAATATAATAAAAGTGAAATTAAAATCTTATTGCACTAAAAGATATGTACATACAGTGATTATAGCCGGACAGATCAGTCTACAGGATAATTCAATGATTTACATTACATCAACTACCAGCATATATATACTCCAAATTGCCTCATCATGTATATAAGTGAGTTGCCAGTTCCTCATCAAGGTTATGGCCACCAGGGAACCTAGTCTCGAGATCCAGGATCCACCTTGATTCCCGTTTTCTGAGTGCTAGCAGACGGTTACCCCCTCTGTTACCAATATTTACCTGTTCCACTATATAGTATTTCAATAAAGAATTGTTCGATTGATGGTATTCAGAGAAATGTCTTGCAATGGGGTATTTCGTGTCCGTATGTGTAATGGCTCTGAGATGTTCCTGCACTCTTTTCTTGGCCATGCATATGGTACTTCCCACATACTTCTTGTTGCAGGGACATTCCAGTACGTACACTACATATGTGGAATTACAGGTCAGGAATTGTTTGATTTCTTTTGGTTTTGGATTACCTGGTATATGTACTTGTTTAACCATAACACTGGCCATACATGCTCGGCAATTTCCACAAGGGTAGAACCCCTTGAGACCTTGCACATGTTTCCTTTTCTCCGTGATATCTCCCTTTACCAGGATATCACGGAGATTCCGTCCTCGCCTGTAGGTGATACTAGGTCTCTCCCTTATTTGTGCCCCAATTATGTTATCTGACTTAAGGATAGACCAGTTGTCCGCAAGTATTTTGTGAATCCTCTTGGATTCATTGTTGAATGTGGTAATTATTCTAGTCTGTACCCCCTCTTTTTCTCCTTCCTTCGTTTTGTTTTTGGGTAGAAGAGCATTAGTTCTATCGATTTCTGAGACTTTTGAGACTGCTTTTTTGAGTACCCACTCGGGATATCCCCTTTCCCGAAATCTCGATATCATGGTGGTTTGTTCCGCAGTAAATCCCTCCGGATTACTACAGTTTCTTCTGGCCCTGAGTAGTTCGCCGAAGGGAATACTTCATTTTAGTGGATCAGGGTGGGCACTGAGAGCATGCAGCAAACTGTTGCCCGCAGTCTCCTTCCTGTGAAGCCTTGTTGTAAGATTACCTTGACTAACTTTAATTTCTGTATCTAGAAACTCTACACATTCTTCACTGATGTTACTCGTGAGATGTATATTGTAACCATTGATGTTTATTTTTTCAATAAAGTTTTCAGCTTCACTACGGGTACCGTACCAAACAACAAACAGGTCATCAATGTACCTGATCCAAGTACCTACTTTCGCAAAATATTCATTCAGCTGGACATCATCTCTTATTTCCTCCTCCCATTTACCCAGGAAGAGGTTGGCAAAGCTCGGTGCAAAGGCCGAACCCATCGCCACACCTCGGACTTGTTTGAAAATGTCCCCATCAAACATGAAATAATTATTTCGTAGGCACATTTTCATCATGTCCATGATCATTCTTGTGTGGTCTAGGTAACATATGTTTCTGGTCTTGAGGTAGTGGTAACTTGCTTCCATACCCTGGACGTGGTCTATGATGGTATATAGAGCACTAACGTCCAGGGTAATGAGCAGAGAGCCCTCTACCCATTCTAAGTCATTGATTTTGTTAAGAAAATCGGTCGTATCCTTGATATAGGAGGGTCATTTACAAACATATTCTCTCAGGAAGTGGTCGATGTATTTAGATAAATTTTCATTGACACTTCCAATAGAGGATATTATGGGTCTTCCAGGGGGAGCAACTGGGTCTTTATGAACCTTGGGCAGCAGGTAGAAGATAGGTAATTTGGGATAATCTTTTTTTAGGAATTTAAACTCTTGCCATGTAACAAGACCTTCATTTTGCCATTCCGTGAGATTTCCCCAGGTTTCCATGATACTCTCGTGGTAGGCATTGATATTGCTTTTACAGTAGAAAGCCCCCGTTTCCAGTTGTCTCAGAGCTTCCTTTATATATAAGTCTCTTCCCCACAGAACCACATTACCCCCCTTGTCCGAGGGTCTTAGAACCACACTCCTATCTTCTGCCAATGATAGAATAAATTCTCTCTGTGTTTGTGATAGATTGGAATTCTTGTGTGGGTGTTTGTAGTATGTATGTTTCAATTTGATCAATTCCTTATTAACCACATCCTGAAAAGTATCAATAGAGTCATGGGGCATGATGGGACAGAAGACAGATTTAGGCTTGAACGGTGTTTTAGCAGCCATATCTATTCTTGTGTCATCAATCTCAAACCCTTGGTTCTCCTCTTCTCCCTCCTCAGATCTGATCCCGCCCAGTGAGTACACAGTGTTCAACATACTGATGTCCTCTATTCTTAATATATGGGATCCAGTAATTTCCTCATCAAGGTTTTGAGGATTTCCCTTTTTATTGCCCAGGATATGCCATTTTGAAAGTTTCAATTTTCGAATGAATTTAAAAATGTCTATCCTGGTTTCGGCATAGTCAAACAGTTCTGTGGGGCAAAAAGTCAAACCCAGACATAAAGTTTCTTTTTCTTTAAATGTCAAATCCCTAGATGAGAGATTAATAATGGTCTTATTTACCGTGTCAGCATCCATAATTATTTTCTTTTCTGGTAAACCTTTCTTTTGTTTCCCACGGGTTTCTGTTTCTTTTCTTCCCCTCTGCTTGAACTTGAGCCTTCTCTGGCGTGATCTGCTTTGCCTCTTGCTCTTCCCCTTGGTCGGCCTCTTGTCGTATTTTTTGTTTGAAATGTGGATTGTTGAGTTTGATCTACTTCTTTTTTGCGTCTGGTTCTCAGCACTCGGAATTCGTCTAAAAAAGACGCCTGTTTTTTGGTTACTATAATGTCTTCTACGTCCGTGGAGGTGCTCCCGGTCACTCTAGATGCATCAGTATCTGAATCACTTGTGACTCCTGGAGTCGCTGGGGTTGGTTCAATTGCGGGTAATATTGGGTTTATAGTTTCTGCTCCTTGTTGGTTGTAGAGATAATCATATTTTGGGCTATAGGTGAGGATACGCCCACTCTCATAATCCCCGCAGTCCCTGTGTAATTTTCTTTGTTTCCGGTATTTTATATCATCCTCATATTTTTTGAGTCTTGATTTCAGATCATTTTTGAATCGAGTAATAGTTTCCTGGTCTGGATTCTCAGAAAATTCATTCTCCAAATCTTTCAGTTCTTGTAGGATATCCTCCCTTTCCTCCCATGCATATTGGATTAGAATGCACAGCATGTTCTTAGAACTGGTCGCCGAGTTCTTTGCCCAATCTTCTAGCATTTTTGGTTTGGAAGATTCATGGGAGGGCGTAATGTAGATTCTTAAACCGCGGGGCACCATCTCTTTTTCTACATAGTCTTGAAGTGATGTTGCTTCCCACCAGCGGGAACTCTCCTGTTTTTTTAATTTTTCATATTTGCGCAGTTTTGCATTCAATGGACTTGCTTCAACTTTGTCCATAGGTATAGTTTTGGTGTTTTTTCCGGGTGCTCGTGCAAAAAGCGTTGCTGCTTCTCTTTTTCTTTCATCCTCATCCTCCATAATTGTAAGACTTTCTCAAAGCCTGTTACTTCACTCTTATCCGACTTTGAATCACTGTATATTACAACTCTAAGTCCTTGGGAATACTTGGCGGTAATGTTTACCGTCACCGTTAGGTGATTTCACAACATCAGATCTGTCTCCCCGCCCCTTTGGGCAGTTCCTGATGCCACTCGAACCAACCGTCGGACAGCCAACACAGACAGGATATAGTATGAGTTGCAACCCGGTTCCAACAGTTTTAGTAATCCGGCGTTGCTACTTCTCCTGTTTCTCACCCTCCCCAAACTCGGCCTCACCCGGTCTCCAAACGTCAGCGCCGTCGGTCCTGGTCTCACCCACGCACTCCTGCCCTGGTAATTCCTTTCCCGACAGACAACGACAAATGAAACACACGGGCTTACCGGCTGGGTACGGCTCGCTGTGTCCTCCGAACTGTCAAGTACAATCCAATCCACTGGTGGCCAGCACCTGGTCTCTCCTTCAATGTCCAAACAAGTTGGGTCCTTCTGAGACCATTTCCACAATTATGGAGGATGAGGATGAAAGAAAAAGAGAAGCAGCAACGCTTTTTGCACGAGCACCCGGAAAAAACACCAAAACTATACCTATGGACAGTTGAAGCAAGTCCATTGAATGCAAAACTGCGCAAATATGAAAAATTAAAAAAACAGGAGAGTTCCCGCTGGTGGGAAGCAACATCACTTCAAGACTATGTAGAAAAAGAGATGGTGCCCCGCGGTTTAAGAATCTACATTACGCCCTCCCATGAATCTCCCAAACCAAAAATGCTAGAAGATTGGGCAAAGAACTCGGCGACCAGTTCTAAGAACATGCTGTGCATTCTAATCCAATATGCATGGGAGGAAAGGGAGGAAATCCTACAAGAACTGAAAGATTTGGAGAATGAATTTTCTGAGAATCCAGACCAGGAAACTATTACTCAATTCAAAAATGATCTGAAATCAAGACTCAAAAAATATGAGGATGATATAAAATACCGGAAACAAAGAAAATTACACAGGGACTGCGGGGATTATGAGAGTGGGCGTATCCTCACCTATAGCCCAAAATATGATTATCTCTACAACCAACAAAGAGCAGAAACTATAAACCCAATATTACCCGCAATTGAACCAACCCCAGCGACTCCAGGAGTCACAAGTGATTCAGATACTGATGCATCTAGAGTGACCGGGAGCACCTCCACGGACGTAGAAGACATTATAGTAACCAAAAAACAGGCGTCTTTTTTTAGACGAATTCCGAGTGCTGAGAACCAGACGCAAAAAAGAAGTAGATCAAACTCAACAATCCACATTTCAAACAAAAAATACGACAAGAGGCCGACCAAGGGGAAGAGCAAGAGGCAAAGCAGATCACGCCAGAGACGGCTCAAGTTCAAGCAGAGGGGAAGAAAAGAAACAGAAACCCGTGGGAAACAAAAGAAAGGTTTACCAGAAAAGAAAATAATTATGGATGCTGACACGGTAAATAAGACCATTATTAATCTCTCATCTAGGGATTTGACATTTAAAGAAAAAGAAACTTTATGTCTGGGTTTGACTTTTTGCCCCACAGAACTGTTTGACTATGCCGAAACCAGGATAGACATTTTTAAATTCATTTGAAAATTGAAACTTTCAAAATGGCATATCCTGGGCAATAAAAAGGGAAATCCTCAAAACCTTGATGAGGAAATTACTGGATCCCATATATTAAGAATAGAGGACATCAGTATGTTGAACACTGTGTACTCACTGGGCGGGATCAGATCTGAGGAGGGAGAAGAGGAGAACCAAGGGTTTGAGATTGATGACACAAGAATAGATATGGCTGCTAAAACACCGTTCAAGCCTAAATCTGTCTTCTGTCCCATCATGCCCCATGACTCTATTGATACTTTTCAGGATGTGGTTAATAAAGGAATTGATCAAATTGAAACATACATACTACAAACACCCACACAAGAATTCCAATCTATCACAAACACAGAGAATGTATTCTATCATTGGCAGAAGATAGGAGTGTGGTTCTAAGACCCTCGGACAAGGGGGGTAATGTGGTTCTGTGGGGAAGAGACTTATATATAAAGGAAGCTCTGAGACAACTGGAAACGGGGGCTTTCTACTGTAAAAGCAATATCAATGCCTACCACGAGAGTATCATGGAAACCTGGGGAAATCTCACGGAATGGCAAAATGAAGGTCTTGTTACATGGCAAGAGTTTAAATTCCCCAAAAAAGATTATCCCAAATTACCTATCTTCTACCTGCTGCCCAAGGTTCATAAAGACCCAGTTGCTCCCCCTGGAAGACCCATAATATCCTCTATTGGAAGTGTCAATGAAAATTTATCTAAATACATCGACCACTTCCTGAGAGAATATGTTTGTAAATTACCCTCCTATATCAAGGATACGACCGATTTTCTTAACAAAATCAATGACTTAGAATGGGTAGAGGGCTCTCTGCTCATTACCCTGGACGTTAGTGCTCTATATACCATCATAGACCACGTCCAGGGTATGGAAGCAAGTTACCACTACCTCAAGACCAGAAACATATGTTACCTAGACCACACAAGAATGATCATGGACATGATGAAAATGTGCCTACGAAATAATTATTTCATGTTTGATGGGGACATTTTCAAACAAGTCCGAGGTGTGGCGATGGGTTCGGCCTTTGCACCGAGCTTTGCCAACCTCTTCCTGGGTAAATGGGAGGAGGAAATAAGAGATGATGTCCAGCTGAATGAATATTTTGCGAAAGTAGGTACTTGGATCAGGTACATTGATGACCTGTTTGTTGTTTGGTACGGTACCCGTAGTGAAGCTGAAAACTTTATTGAAAAACTAAACATCAATGGTTACAATATACATCTCACGAGTAACATCAGTGAAGAATGTGTAGAGTTTCTAGATACAGAAATCAAAGTTAGTCAAGGTAATCTTACAACAAGGCTTCACAGGAAGGAGACTGCGGGCAACAGTTTGCTGCATGCTCTCAGTGCCCACCCTGATCCACTAAAATGGAGTATTCCCTTCGGCGAACTACTCAGGGCCAGAAGAAACTGTAGTAATCTGTGGTAAATAAATAAATAATACCTCTCTTTTTGACTAGACATATATCATAACAGATAGCTCAATAAATAAGAGTCAAGATTCGAGGTAGTAGGAGTTTTTGCAGGTTTAATACAGCATAAGGACAGGAACAGGACAACCTGCATAGGAATAGGATGGCAGGGCCCAGCAGCTGCTGGGGCTCGATCTAGGATGAGCGCGCTGACTTTTAATAACAATACATGAGCATATATACATAACGCAAACACATAGCATTACATTGCAGTAGGCGTAGCAGTGGGTGGAGCAGAAGGTGTGACGCGTTGCAGTCGCGAAAGATAAGGGCGAAAGTAGGTGTAACTGGGCGTATACATAGACATGTGGTGCAGACGTAACAGGATAAGTCATGAATGGGGCGGAAACCATGGAGGGGGCTACCTGAGGAGCCGGGACCTCTAACCTGATGGTGCGCGCAAACTAGCAATGACGTATCACTAGGAGAAGCTGGGGGTTATGAACTCTGTGCTAGGAGCAGAGACTGAAGTCTGGAGAGTCAGGGCGACATGTACCTAAACAGTATCTAGTATCTGATGTTTAGAGAACATGTTGATATAAACTAGAAGTTAGGAGGGGAAAGGCTAACTTGATTCTAAGACTGGACCATGCATTATTCTACATGTAGTGCGTGTTGAAGAATACTAAATGACCATTAAATGCAGTATTTCTCTAACGTGGAGACGTGAAGGCTAGACAATGACGGAAACTATTGATGCAGTTCAGTAGCTTAGGAATGCAGAGAAGGAGGACTGAACTGATAACTGGACTCATAACATACTCTTGGCAGACTCAGAGGCAGAGCCAGCTGAACCGGGCACTGCGAGGCAGGAAGTAAGTGAAGGGTCGAGGATACAGGTGGGGGCTGTATCGCTCCTCAGCGAGGCTTCAGGAGACAGGAGCTGAATCTGGTGTCCGGGCCCTTTTGAGGCCTAGAAACGGGGACTTTATAATGGAATAACGTGCACACTGAGAAACGTGGCAACGTAGCTTCACATAGGCCTGATATTCGTAGTATTCACGAGGACTGGAAACTAGCATACTAGAGGGGGACACAACTGTAATTGCGTCATTAATCAGACATGGGGAATGCATATGCATATTTATCATGCACACATAACATATGATGGATGACACGTAGGGACACAGAACATGGCAAAATTTACTTTTCCACATTCCCTCCTTGTCACTACGTTTCCATCAGGAAACATCAATATTCATGATACCATCTATCATTTCATACAGTATCATTTGCTCGTCTCGAATTATCCTGGAACGGGATTTAGAACGGGGCTTGGGACTAGGGATACAAGAGGTAGCACAAATGCCGCAAATCGCAGGGCCACATTGTATACAGAGGCAGCAGCTGAATATGATCGCTACTGCAATACCTAGAAAAGACAAAACTTTCCATCCCCAGGCGGAAATTATATTCCAGAACCAACCGGACCATGTCCAGGTGCCTGGATCTTGGTGTATCAGATGGGCAATTTTATGGAGTCTGGTTATAGCTGAATAAACAGACGGCGCGTTATTTGGAATGAAAATGCAGCAACTAGATCCGATGACCCTACAGGCCCCGCCTCTATCGGCCAGTATGACGTCAAGGACGAGACGATTCTGTAAAACGACAAATCTCATAGCAGATTGCTCTTCAGTTAAATTACCTAGAGCAGAGGCAGTCTCATTTACTACAGCTTCAAGGGTTCTTGTTAACCTACGGATCAGTTTACTATTCTGGATAGGTCCTATAAAGAAAAAGAAACCTCTGTTGAAATCTGTATACTGTTCTAGAGCAGTTTCAGTATAATCGACAATTGGGGACTCCCTTCTATGTCTAACGTGTACTAGATGTGTGTTTCTATGATAATCAGGTGGGGCTAGGAAAACTGGTGGCAGTAGGAAGGCAATGTAACAGGTTCCCTCCCAATCGAGGGGCAGACGAACATATGCAGTTTGACCACAAATTAAATATGAATGACGTGAAGCTTTGAAAATAGATTTCCCACTGTCACTATACTTGACAATAGTAGTACAATCACTATGTCCTACATGTACGGAACCATTATTTCGGACACATAATTCGCCTTTTACTGGTAGTACTGAAATAGCAGGTAAGTCTGGAGTAGTATCAGACTGAACATTCAGGACCATGAAATTCGACGAATAATTACCTAAATTATACACTTCATTTTCTAGATCTAAACCTGTTCGGTGAGGGAGACCTTGCTTGTCTGGGAAACATGTACTGTTAAGAAAAGACATATCTGTTGAGGATGACGTTAACGTGGACCACGCTCCACACGAACCATTATGTGAGAATGGATAAGGAAAAAGTGGCAGAACTCCCTTCGGTGTCTGGAAAGGGGGGAGTCGACCACACACCCAACAATTAGTGGCATTGCTGGTCTGGTGTGAGTAATGTAACATGCGGATAAATGAGTTATTTCGCATGGCGAGGCGGTAAGACAGTTCATGAGGGGGCAGATCACTAAACGTGTGCTCTACTGTAGCATTAGCAGACTTATTTACATGTGAAACTGGGAAATACAGAAAAAATGCATAACTGGTGCAGGAAATCATAATGCTGAGAAACAATATGAAACATAGAAAAACGATACATCGGATTGAGTTTTGACTGACTCTCTCACTATGGGGGTCTATTCTATACATGTCAGAAACAGTCTAACCGTTTCACCTAGGGGAGGACTTAGACAATCAAACTGGCTGACTTAATTTACTAGACCGTAGTTTCTGTTTATACTCCTGCTGCGGAGTTTTCTCTAACAGGGGAGGGGTTGTAGCAATGTCTTTTGCGGGACAGTCCTTGAGAACAATATTCTGGCAATCCTTTGAATCCTGGGAAATGTTCTTTAAGGCTGGTTTTAGTCCATTAAAAAGTTTAACATGAGAAAGGTGCACCCAGCCCTTGCGTCCTTCCAACTTCACGGCTGTACGGGTGGTGAGGAGGACCTGTCGGGGCTCTTTCCAACGAGGCTCCAGCGGACTTGATCTGTCAAAGTTGCGGACCATCACCATGGATCCTGGAACGATTTCATGCGGTGCCACCTCGGTATTGTCTGGAAATGCGGCGGCAACCTGTGAACGACATGAGTTGAGGGCAGACATCAAGGAAGCTAGGTAATCTGTCAGCATATTACTTGAAACATCGGTAATACTTCGGGGTCTAGGAGTACCCCACATATTAGGGGGGCGGCCGAAAACGACCTCATACGGGGACAGACCTGATCTGGAATGTGCGACCATGCGCATATAAAATAAAGCGACTGGCAGAGCTACTAGCCAGTCCACACCCTTCTCTTTACACACTTTTGCAATACGGATTTTCAGAGTCTGGTTATGTCTCTCAACGAGACCGGCTGCTTCAGGATGGCGTACACAATGGAACTTCCACTGGTACCCTAGCAAAAGGGAAACATGCTTCATGAGTTCAGATGAGAATGGCTGGCCGTTATCAGAATATACGACTCTAGGGAGTCCATAACGGGGGAAGAACTCACGAACCAACTGCTTGGCAGTGGTCGCGGCTGTGTAATCTGGGACTGGATATGCTTCTGTCCACCTGGACAAAGCGCATACAACTACAAGGACATACTTGAAACCTCGACATCGCTCCATCTGAATATAATCCATCTGGAGGACTTCAAAAGGGTGGTCAGGGGGCTGGAATCCACCTTGTTCCACCGGGACACTTTTACCTGGATTAAACTGACAACATATCATACAGGTACGGACTTTCTGCTTGGCTGCAGCTCGTAAATGCTTGTTGAACCAAATGTTCTGGATACTGTCTAACATAGCTTTTTCTCCTAAATGTGCTGGACTATGTGCGGTATTGATAATGACTTGAACCATAGAGTCGGGGAGAAACCATGTGGCTCTACCCTTTGTTAACCATCCTTGGTCTGTCTGGACCCCTCCTTGTTCGGACCATTTCTTGATTTCATCGGGAGTAGCATATAACTGGATATCTATGACATCTTGAGTAGGGTCCTTAACTGTCATGCATGTAGTCGGATCTGGAGTGTGTGTCTGTTTAACTTGAATGTCTGGAGTCTGTGCTGTAAGCTTGGCTGTGCGATCTGCTAGATCGTTACCCTGGGAAATAATGTCAGTGACTTTCGTATGTGCTTTGCACTTCATGATAGCGATAGATGTCGGTAAGTGTATGGCATCTAACAGAGCTTGAATAAGGAGACCATGCTGAATCTTGGTTCCATGAGAAGTCATGAAACCTCTCTCCTGCCAGAGCACTCCGAAGTCGTGTACAACTCCAAATGCGTAGCGTGAATCTGTATAAACATTAACTTTCAAGTTCTTGGCGTGTATGCAGGCTTGTGTCAGAGCAACTAGCTCTGCTGCTTGAGCGGACAGAGTATCGATACGGTGTGTTTCAATAACTTCAGTGTCAGTAGTCACTGCATACGCGGCTACTAGTTCTCCTGTACTAGTTCTCATACATGAACCGTCCACATAAAGTGTCAGGTCGGGATCTGGTAACGGAGTATCTGTCAGATCTTGCCTTGGTTTTGTCGTAATGTTAACTACTTCCACACAATCATGTGTGGCAGAATTTGAATTAGCTGATGGTAACAATGTAGCAGGATTTAAAACGTTGCAGCGTCTGATTTCTATGTGTGGCTGGAACAGTGTCAATTCATAACCTGTTAAACGTGCAATTGTCAAGTGCTGAGTTTGTGTTCGGTTTAAAAGAACTTCCACGGAGTGTGGGACTTGTACTGTCAAGGTATGTCCTAAGACTATGGAATCACTTTGTCTGATAGCTAGTGCTGTGGCTGCAACTGACTTGAGGCACGCAGGCAAAGCCTGGGCGACTGGATCTAATGTGCTCGAAAAATAAGCACAGGGCTTGTTTTGTCCTGCTTGATCTTGTGTGAGAACAGATAATGCTGTACCTTCGCGTTCAGTAACGAAAAGTGTAAAAGGCTTACTGTAGTTCGGTGTAGCTAGAACTGGAGCTTGACATAGGGCTTTCTTTAACTCATTGAAACTAAGTGTATGTTCAGATGTCCAAGGGAGAACAGTCGATGCGGCTGCCTCCTGTGTCGTTAACTGTATCAGTGGTTTGGCTAGAAATGCATACTGGGGAATCCATTGTCTGCAGTAAGAAGTGAGGCCGATAAAAGCACGCACCTCCTTCTGTGTCTTGGGCTGTGGAAGATGCGCTATTAACTGGATACGGTCTGGTGTCAACTGCCTACCCCTCTTGGACAGTAAGTGTCCTAAGTATACCACTTGCTGGACACAGAATTGAAGCTTCGAAGGGGACACCTTGTGCCCCATCTCGGCCAGGAAATACAGAACCGTTAGTGACGCTCGCTCGCAATCACATTCAGAACGGGCTGTGATCAGTAGATCATCGACGTACTGGAGCAGGGCAGTGTCAGTTGGCATGTGAATGTTGTCTAGTTGTCTCTTGAGTGCTTGACTGTAAATACTAGGACTTTCTGTGAAACCTTGAGGAGCTCGTGTAAACATATAGCTCCTTCCATTTAAACAAAATCCGAAAAGGAACTGGCTGTCTGGATGAATAGGGACACTGAAAAACGCGTTCTTGAGGTCGATTACTGTAAAGAACATGGCTTCGGAATCAATGGCTGTCAATAGGGAAGAGATGTCTGGGACAACTGGGTACTGCGGAATAATACATTTATTAAGCTCTCGTAGGTCGATCACTAATCGATATACTGGGGGTGCATTTGGATCAGTACGTTTCATAACTGGAATGATCGGAGAATTACATACATTGGAGTCAGTTTCTACAACCACTCCTTGAGCCATGAGCTCGTCAATAATTTTGGATAAGGCTGCTACAGCCTCAGGTGGCAATCTGTACTGTCTGATTCGTGGTAACACTACACCTGGCTTGAGAGTCACACGATAGGGTGTGATTTGCATGTAACCAACATCAGTTGGACCTTGTGCCCATAGATGCTGCGGGACATTAGACAGTCTTGAATCAAAATCTCGTAATACATAGTGACCCTTAAAGTCACGTAGGAACAATCGTATTCCCTCTGGGGAACAACATATAACTGCACCTAACTCTTTCAGTGTTTTAATGCCCAATAGGTTTTCTGGACATGACTTAGTAAGTAACAGATCAGTAGTACGGGACAATGGACCTACTTCTAGAGTAACTGGCTTTGAAATCTCATTTACGATAGGTTTTCCTGAAAATCCAAGGGAAACATTTCTTGAGCCTGAGAGCGGAGCCCCTGGAACTTCGGCATGACTAATTGTGGTCCTACTTGCCCCTGTATCAATCAAAAACTTTCTGTCTTTCCCTAATACTTGACTGTGAACATAGGGACCTTCTTGATCTACAGGTATCTCGATGAGAGGCAAGCCTACCTCCCTCTCTAGGCTGTTTCATGAATACTGCTGGTACTCTGGATACTCAGACTGTGCATACTGGTACATCTGCGATGTAACATGCTGTGTTGCAGCAATAGGCTGCGGTGCTGTAACTGTCTGTGGTGCATTCTGTGACTGAGGAATCTGTGAAACTTGTTCTTGTCTAGGCGGACGTGGTCTTTCTTTAGTCTTACCAGTAGCTATGTTGTGTTTCAGAACTGCACACTCATTTATAAAATGACCTGGCTGTTTACAATAATTGCAGTTCCCTTTAACGGGAGCTGCAGGATGACTGGCTTGATTCGGACCCCTCTTCTGACTGTCTTGAGGAACAGATTGTGCAACTAGTACTTTCATTTTCGTGTCTTTCATACGTTTTCTCTCGTGTTCTTGCTCTTCCCTGATTCTATTCTGGTGGTACTGGAGCATCTGGAGCATCTGGGACGGGGTATTAGCTTGCCAGGTACTTTCGACTTTCAAAACTCGATTTTTAATTTGTGGGCTTGAATTCTCGACTAATTTAGTAACAAAAAGGTGAGGGTATGACTCACTACTTGTCTTGAGGCCACTGTTGATACTAAAACATTTTTCAAACCTAGAATAAAAATCACTAATATCTTCCTCTTGTTTCTGTTTACAGGCTGAGATTGCATCCCAGTCTTCTTTTCTAGTTGTCAATAATCTGGGTAAAACTTGAATCAATAATTCTGGTAATTCTTTACATTTATCTCCAAGACCAGTACCTGGTACACGTGACTTATCTTCTGCTTCTAGAACTGTCCAATCTATCTTTTTCTCTCCCACCTCCCATTCTTTTTCCTTGAGCTTTTCATACACCCCTGCGGGCAACAGGACCTTTAACATTTTAATGATATCTGGGTAAGTGTATTCTCCCATACGGAGCATGTCTTTTAATTCTCTATGGAACCCTGCTGGATCTTTGTCATGACAGGGAATTAATTTCTTCATTTCGAGGAGTTCCATCTTTGTAATCGGGGTGTAAACAAACACTCGTTGCATTTCACCGTCCTCTGTCTTAACTGGATGCACTTCTCGTAACGGGTTCTGTCTTTCCATGTAAAATGGTTTACTTTCTGGGGGTGAGACATGAACAAAATGCGGGTTCAGAAACGTTCTATATTTGTGACGCTGTTCTAGAATGACACTAATTAAATCGGTACCTGGACCTCTCCATCTATACTGGAGTAACTCGTTCAGGATATCGTGTAACGGACCTGGATCAGAGTGCTGACCCTCATACAGAGTAATGAGGTGCTGGATCATATACATACCCACCAGTCGTTGTTCGGCTGGGGGCAGTTTCAGAAACATTTGTGCCACTATTTCGTCTGGAAAAGTGGTAGAATCAGTAATCCATCGGACTGCTGATCGGGCTAGTTCCTGTTCATGCATGGTACTTAACTCACTGTAACCGATTCTTGATTTCAGAATGTGATCGGTAGCTTGGAACACTTGTTCTAGGGAACCTTGTTCTGGTGCTGAATGATGGAAAATTGACTTGTGTTCTAGGCGTAAATGGCGATCTGGAAATCTAGATTTTCCTACATACGCTATTCTGGCAGGATTCTCGTCCTCTACCTCTTCAGTATCAGAGTTACTTTCTTTCTCGCTTACTTGTGCTGCTTTACGTTGCTCGTGTATCTTTTGTTATTTCTCTACGGATTTTCTTGTACATACTCTCCATGGCACTAATGGTATTGTGCTTACCCTCGGCTATATTATCACTCCACTTTGTCAGGGTTTTCATTTCGGCCGGATCTTTAGACGGGTAATCTTGTTCTCTTATTAGACAGTTAATTAAAAACTTTAATATCATACGCTGGATCTCAGCTTTCCTTTGAGACATGGCATCACTAATACTTTCTGGATCATCCCCTGTATGGATGAAACGATATATTCTGTCTAGATCTTCTTTCATATTGGGTAGGGTGACTAGATACTCGGTCACCCTCCTTACGCGTACTGAATATAAAACCATATTATTCTCGCCTGGGACTGGGTCATAGGCACATTCGCCAAGGGCTTGCCTGATTTCTGCAACCGACTTATTACTCTTGGGAGTACGCTGTGATGCTTGAGCATGTAATTCGAGTGCTGATAAACGCTTGCGCGGCGGCGGGGTTTGAGGAGGACCTCCTCCTGCGGCCCCTAGACTAGAATCGTCGACTGATATTCTTCGTGGCGGAGCGGGAAATTGAAATGCTGGCTGGACCGGGGGTACCGTAGCAGGTACTGCATGGGGTACCCCGGTGTCTGGAGGAGCAGGATGTGCCTGATTTACAGGGACTGGCGGAGCGCGAACAGGATTTGCATATTCTGGGACTGTGTCGTCCAAATAGGACGAAATAAAAATATCAGCTGCGGTCTGTTTGTGACGTAACTTGGTCGGAACTAATGGTGGCGAGAAATTACTGGATGCCTCCGGGGTCGCTTTTGGCAAGCCCTCGGCAAGAAGAGGATACATACCCTTAATAAGGGCATGCCTCTGTCTGTCTGACTGTTCGGCTTTGACTTGTTCACCTATCTCGATTAATTCTTTTTCTTGGGCTCGCTCTAAGGATTCTCTACTTAATTCTGACTTTCTGATTTCTTTTTCAGTTCTTTTATGAGCTTCTTTACGCCATAACTCGATGGCATCTTTCTGTGACTGTCTGGCTTTCTTTTTCCATAATGCTTCTTCTACTCGCATGATGCATTCGGCATCCCATGTACCCGATACGGGCCATCTATACTTTTCTTCTAACTGTTTGGTATACTCCACCCATAAGTCTAGATACAATATGGCACTTATGCCATGTTTCTGATACATAAAGTGACCTGGACTGTCCCTGGGCGGGACGGGAACTGCTGCTTCCAGCAGACCCTTTCTAGTTTTTAACTGACGTAACTTGGAAAATATGGGCATGACTGAACTGTAATCTGGACACAATACAATACACAATGAACACGATACTTAGGACTGCCCCATTCATACCACGACATTAAAATACATGAAAAACATTTTAAATAACAGTTCGAACAGAATACTACCTGGAAATACTGAGAACAGAACACATAAATTTTCTCGAGAACAGAAACTGACTAGAACAGAAACTAGATGCACTGCTGAAACAGTACGAAACTTACCGGTCTCATAAAGAGACACGTCAGGACCCGCATCCACCGAAGTGGGCACTTCGTTTGTGGGACTGTGTACCACCAACCCACAGACCAGAGTCAAGTAAATTGACCCTGTCTAGATACCACCCCAGTAACGGTACTCACCGGGCAGCAAGAACGGAAGGCCTCAGACTGGACTGGACTGCTACGACGACGGACGACGAACTTCGGACTTCAGTTACGGGTGGACCTCCGGATACCTCGGACCTTGGACTCTTGGCTTGGGCTCTGGTCGGGACTCGCCGCATTCCTCCACCGTCTCGTTTGGATGCTGGACCGCCTCCTCCGTGGGCCTGAGGGATACTTGAAGCAGAAATATCTGCCGGTGCACAGAAGAGTTCCGTCACGACTGCAGAGGGTCAGGGGGTCGGCGTGGCTTCACCGACGCGTGGGGAAAGGGCAAGTCCCTATTCGGGCGCCATTATGTGGTAAATAAATAAATAATACCTCTCTTTTTGACTAGACATATATCATAACAGATAGCTCAATAAATAAGAGTCAAGATTCGAGGTAGTAGGAGTTTTTGCAGGTTTAATACAGCATAAGGACAGGAACAGGACAACCTGCATAGGAATAGGATGGCAGGGCCCAGCAGCTGCTGGGGCTCGATCTAGGATGAGCGCGCTGACTTTTAATAACAATACATGAGCATATATACATAACGCAAACACATAGCATTACATTGCAGTAGGCGTAGCAGTGGGTGGAGCAGAAGGTGTGACGCGTTGCAGTCGCGAAAGATAAGGGCGAAAGTAGGTGTAACTGGGTGTATACATAGACATGTGGTGCAGACGTAACAGGATATGTCATGAATGGGGCGGAAACCATGGAGGGGGCTACCTGAGGAGCCGGGACCTCTAACCTGATGGTGCGCGCAAACTAGCAATGACGTATCACTAGGAGAAGCTGGGGGTTATGAACTCTGTGCTAGGAGCAGAGACTGAAGTCTGGAGAGTCAGGGCGACATGTACCTAAACAGTATCTAGTATCTGATGTTTAGAGAACATGTTGATATAAACTAGAAGTTAGGAGGGGAAAGGCTAACTTGATTCTAAGACTGGACCATGCATTATTCTACATGTAGTGCGTGTTGAAGAATACTAAATGACCATTAAATGCAGTATTTCTCTAACGTGGAGACGTGAAGGCTAGACAATGACGGAAACTATTGATGCAGTTCAGTAGCTTAGGAATGCAGAGAAGGAGGACTGAACTGATAACTGGACTCATAACATACTCTTGGCAGACTCAGAGGCAGAGCCAGCTGAACCGGGCACTGCGAGGCAGGAAGTAAGTGAAGGGTCGAGGATACAGGTGGGTGCTGTATCGCTCCTCAGCGAGGCTTCAGGAGACAGGAGCTGAATCTGGTGTCCGGGCCCTTTTGAGGCCTAGAAACGGGGACTTTATAATGGAATAACGTGCACACTGAGAAACGTGGCAACGTAGCTTCACATAGGCCTGATATTCGTAGTATTCACGAGGACTGGAAACTAGCATACTAGAGGGGGACACAACTGTAATTGCGTCATTAATCAGACATGGGGAATGCATATGCATATTTATCATGCACACATAACATATGATGGATGACACGTAGGGACACAGAACATGGCAAAATTTACTTTTCCACAAATCCGGAGAGATTTACTGCGGAACAAACCACCATGATATCGAGATTTCGGGAAAGGGGATATCCCGAGTGGGTACTCAAAAAAGCAGTCTCAAAAGTCTCAGAAATCGATAGAACTAATGCTCTTCTACCCAAAAACAAAACGAAGGAAGGAGAAAAAGAGGGGGTACAGACTAGAATAATTACCACATTCAACAATGAATCCAAGAGGATTCACAAAATACTTGCGGACAACTGGTCTATCCTTAAGTCAGATAACATCATTGGGGCACAAATAAGGGAGAGACCTAGTATCACCTACAGGCGAGGACGGAATCTCCGTGATATCCTGGTAAAGGGAGATATCACGGAGAAAAGGAAACATGTGCAAGGTCTCAAGGGGTTCTACCCTTGTGGACATTGCCGAGCATGTATGGCCAGTGTTATGGTTAAACAAGTACATATACCAGGTAATCCAAAACCAAAAGAAATCAAACAATTCCTGACCTGTAATTCCACATATGTAGTGTACGTACTGGAATGTCCCTGCAACAAGAAGTATGTGGGAAGTACCATATGCATGGCCAAGAAAAGAGTGCAGGAACATCTCAGAGCCATTACACATACGGACACGAAATACCCTATTGCAAGACATTTCTCTGAATACCATCAATCGAACAATTCTTTATTGAAATACTATATAGTGGAACAGGTAAATATTGGTAACAGAGGGGGTAACCATCTGCTAGCACTCAGAAAACGGGAATCAAGGTGGATCCTGGATCTCGAGACTAGGTTCCCTGGTGGCCATAACCTTGATGAGGAACTGGCAACTCACTTATATACATGATGAGGCAATTTGGAGTATATATATGCTGGTAGTTGATGTAATGTAAATCATTGAATTATCCTGTAGACTGATCTGTCCGGCTATAATCACTGTATGTACATATCTTTTAGTGCAATAAGATTTTAATTTCACTTTTATTATATTGTTTTTTTAGGACACGAGAGAACTTCCCTTCACTGAAACCCTACACTGGGCCTGACCTTTGTTGACCTCTCTCCTCCTTTTAAATTTATGAATTTGGTATCACTTATATAATTTTGCACTTTTTGAGCACTAGACTGCGCAATAGTTATGGCATTGGTAAGACCACTGACAAACTGAACTAGGAATTGTTTACAAACTTAAGGTCGCGTTGGTGAGATATATATCCATGTTAAATAAAATATCATATTGTATATGATGGTAATGAGGGCACTAGACCGCATAAATTGTAATTCCACTGTCAGGAACTCGTAACATAAAAATGTGGGGTCGTACATTAAGTAGATTGTACTAACCTCTGAACCACACCACTGCGCAATGGCGGACAGCCTTGGGAGCAAATGTGCCAAATCGCCAATGAGTAATATCAAGCATGGGATGATACATTGATGGTACTAAACCGAACAAAATGTAGTTCATGGCTTGTGAGTGTAATTGCAAAAGTATATTTGCAATAGACATAACAAAAACAAAAATAGTTTGACAATGTTACGAGGTCACATAATTATGGGAACTTTTCATGTGGCAAAATATCTGTCTCACTGTGGAGCGACTGTTAAGGTGGTCTACTTATTTACAAACTTGTTTTGGAGGGTGCAGGCTGTGTCTATCAACAGTCTATCACCACTCAAAGATGGCCGACACAAATACATTCTAAGTCACATGACGGTTGTAAGTGTACACCCTTGTTTATGTTGTTAGTGGTTTCCTTTAGTTACAAAAATGCCTGTATACATCGAAGCTTTGTGTGATCAAGACACTGCATAGTGTTGAAACGCGTAGCGTAATTTGGGAATAAAAAACCTTTTTTCATCAAGAATCTGTCTCTGAGTGCGTACTTGCTTTGTTAAAGCACCTTTGGAGTATTAGAAGTAACGGCTTGGGTTTGCCGCCGCTGTACGCCACCTGACAATGGGAGAAATGGTCTCAGAAGGACCCAACTTGTTTGGATATATATATATATATGTAAACACACAAGTTGCCCTGTTTGGGAAGCCACACTCGGGAGGGTTGAAACACAAATGCTGCCCGTGGCTCTGTGACAGTCTGCTCCACGCCAACCCATTTCGCTTGCCAGACGCGTTTCGGGCGTGACTGCCGCCCTTTCTCAATGGCTGCACAAATGGAAAACAAGACTTCTGTTTACACACCTGCATTTATTCAAAATTGATGAGTCCCGCCCAAGTGGGCTATTGCAAGGCATTCTGGTCGATGTAGTGCCTGCCCATAGACCATTGCGGGTGTAGCCCCAGTGGGCGTCTAAAGGATTCCAATTTGTAAAAATGTTAGCCCCAGTGGGTTGGAATGGCATGAAGAGGCGCTGGCACAAGTCCAATATATACAGGTAGCTCAGGCCCCTCTCGTTCGTATCGCTGCTCTAGTTGCTGAGCAGCGACGATCCGCCTAGCCAGCGGCGGGGCTTCCCAGCGACCGGACCAGCCGCTCAATTATTCAAACACACAAGTTGCCCTGTTTGGGAAGCCACACTCTGGAGGGTTGAAACACAAATGCTGCCCGTGGCTCTGTGACAGTCTGCTCCACGCCAACCCATTTCGCTTGCCAGACGCGTTTCGGGCGTGACTGCCGCCCTTTCTCCATAAAAAAAGGCAAAAAATTATTCATTGTGACCTCCATTCAACAAGCGGAGCAATCTAGCAAAGAAGTTTTTAAGATTGTTCAATCCTTTTTTAAACCGAGGGCTATCGAGACTGAAATCATCCCGTCAGCGAGACTCTGTGAAGATATTTAGGATTTTTTTGACAAAAAAATCGCACTGGTCTATGATACCTTCTCGAGCCCCGAGTCCACAGTTTTGGCGGACTGAAAAAAAAACTGAGTCGCCCCCCCCTCCCTTAACTCAATTTTATCCTATCACCCTTGCTGAGGCACTGAGTGAACTACAAAAATGTAAATCAGGGGCCCCTGATGACCCCTGCCCACCTAAGCTCTGGAAAATGATGTCGGACGCAATTGCAGCACCACTCCTACATATATGGAACACATCCATCGAAACTGGCACGTTCCCTGACTGTTGGAAACATGCCACACTTCTTCCTTTGAAAAAAAAGCCCAATGGTGCTCCCAATGACCTGAATAATCTCCGCCCCATCTCCCTGCTAGCAGCCCCAGGAAAAATGCTCGAAAAGCTGATTCAACGTCAACTGAACAGCTTTATCGAGGAAAATGGAACTTTACATGAAACAGTCAGGTTTCAGGTCCGGCTTCAGCACCGAGACGGCCTTCATCGAGGTTGCTGAGTCGATCAGGTGGTCCTTAGATTCAGGAGCATCAGCTATGCTGGTGCTCCTGGATCTATCAGCCGCATTTGATACGGTAGATCACGGTAGACTGTTGCTAAGGCTGAAGGACATGGGTCTGGAGGACAAAGCACTGAGTTGGCTTCATTCCTATCTCACGGATCGTTCCCAGAAAGTGGCATTGGGCACCTTCTCCTCTAAACCAAAACGTCTCTGGTGTGGTGTCCCTCAGGGGTCGGCACTCAGCCCGC
>NC_136073.1:819289441-819306941 GCF_964261635.1 Lissotriton helveticus | reverse complement strand
GTGGAACTCATGAACAGTCGGTCGTTATATATTTCTTAGAAACCAGAACATGGAGTTAAGAAGAACACATGTGTATTTGAAATGTTTATTTACTAATGCCGTCTTCTCAGGCGTAGTATCTTAGATAATACAAGTACACATATTATCAGTAGCAAAATTACCAGCATAGTTACTAGTACATAAAAAGCGAATGGTGATAGTATGTTAACATGCTGTAAATGAATAAGAGTTAGCAACACTTATAAGCAGCCGCGGGCCGTGGAGGGAGTTACGGTGAGGCAGGGAGGCGGGGAGGGGGAGAAGCAGGGTGGAGAATACAAGTACACATATTATCAGTAGCAAAATTACCAGCATAGTTACTAGTACATAAAAAGCGAATGGTGACAGTATGTTAACATGCTGTAAATGAATAAGAGTTAGCAACACTTATAAGCAGCCGCGGGCCGTGGAGGGAGTTACGGTGGGGCAGGGAGGCGGGGAGGGGGAGGGGCAGGGTAGAGAGGGCTCCACCCTGCTTCTCCCCCTCCCCGCCTCCCTGCCTCACCGTAACTCCCTCCACGGCCCGCGGCTGCTTATATCTCACCCTCCCTAATACACATATTATATTATTTGCTAAGAAGGTCTCTTTGTGTTGGTTTAGGGCGTGCCCATACTTTAGTGTCTTAGATTTGAAGGAATCACATCAGCATACACCAGCTCTCTCTTCATGTGAACCGCATCAACTGTTGTGTATGTGTGTTCGGCAAAGCAATATAAAACCCGCCTCATGCCCAGAATTGGCAGAAGTTGCACTTATGTTATGAGTATGAAGTCGTGGAGATCAGACCTCATAACAATTCTGTATCGTGTTGTTCTTGAAACTTTAGCACTCGCTGTACAGATATAGTTTAACAAGCAAAGCAGATAGTAGACCAATAACATATTATTCTCATGTAAACCACGATGAACTACTAGGTGGAAAGCTAAAGCAACAACTAAGTGTCGTGTGCAGAAGTTGCAAAAAAGGAAAAATGGCGTTTAAACCGGTAATGAGCCCATGCTAACTTAACACGGTGTAAAGATATCCAGGACCTAGATGACACCTCCCCATGATCCGGAAACGAACTGAATAAGATAATAGAAGTGCCATCTCATGAGAGCAGATTGCAAGTTTATATGTGGACGGTCCGCATGGTAAAGCATTAAAAACTAGGAAAATTTAATGCTAAAGAAAAATAAAACAGCCAAGTACTTTATCGAGTCTTAAGCCAATAGGCAAGGTAAATAATAAAAACTTGACAAATAAGTCAATGAATTGTCAATGAAATGCTAGTACTCAGCATATCAAACATGAAAAAGGTCTATGACATAACTGTGTATGCAAAATAAGCTGCAACAGCCTCCAATAGGAAGTCACCGTCTTCATCCGAAAACAGTTCAGCCATCCAATTTAAAAGCGGAAAAGAACATACGTGCTCTCCCAGCACCGGATCCTCTATCACCATCAGAGGACAGCTCGGTGGGTTTTCAAGAAAGCTCTGTTCCAAGAAAGACTGTGCTGCCGCCAGTAAATTCCAGGGACCAAGTAGTCCATGCATCAATGCCACAGCCATAATCCTTTCGCCAGGACAAACCAACTCGTGAGTAATGATAGGAGTCATCAGCTGATTAAAGTCGACGTCAGGAGAAACCGGTCCGCAGAGACACAAATCAATGGCCCAATCGAAATCACAGGTCAGGCAGTGAAATACAGGCTGGACACAGGTGAAGTAGGAGAATCGAAAAGATAATCCATATGCCGTGCTTAATATCGCCAACGGCATTGTGCCATAATATTCTAGCATGCGATTGCGGAACAGTGTCAGCAGCTGCAGGGTGGGAGGTTGCATAGGAGGGAAATCCATATTTAAAAATGTAAAAAAGCACAAGAGCGTCCGCTGGTAATGCAAGTAAAAATGCCAATCCACGAAGCAGAGTGGAGAAAATAGAATGAAAGAAAGCAGGGATGACTCCAAAGATTTTCTCAAATGAAGTCACGAGACCACTGGTAACAACTTTAAAAAAGTGCGCCAGGGCCTTTGTGGAGGATGCGTTAAAGATAGTCCGAACCATCTTGCTGAAATTGAAAGGCAAATCTGAATTGAGAAGGGTCTGCACCTCTGTACGGGTGTTCGCTATGTGAAGCACGAAAGTTTCACGGGCCGAACTCAAGGCCACCTCTCTCTGAGACAAAAGAGCTCTTATTCTTGCCATGCCGTTGAAATCTCTCCCAAGGTTGGTATTTGTGGCCAGATTGAAAACTCCCTATGTTCATGTGTGGGAGGAAATAGAACATTTCTGCAGCAAATAACCCGTTCACTTACTGTTACCATAAAAGGAATACTTTTAATTAACTCAGAACAATCTTCATTATTGAGCATCAAATAACTACCATTTTCCAACAACTTGAACGTGGGGGATGATAGCAGGAACTGGCGTGCCTTGCAACACGCAAGCCATATTTGGTCGGTGTTTGTTGCATGAACCGTGTAACTGTATGTGCCTACACATTAGTGAATGATCTGGCGTCTCAGTGCATTCCTCTCCATTCAGATAAACTTCTTGATCATCTTTGAAACATCTGTATGTGTATGGAAGCGACCAGACCTCATGAAGAAAAGCACTACCTAAAGGTTCATAACGACCTATTGGTATATATTTCATACAATTTGAAAACTTATATAAAGCAAAAGGCAGCGTTATTAAACCGTGGATAAGGCACGTTGTCAAAAAACCCGCAATCCTCTGCTGATGATGTCACTGAGCATGTCATAAATGATGTAATATGTGACATCATCAGCAGTAGATTACGGGTAATAGTATCTCTAGTTTACTCCCCTATAGCTGTCTTTCTTTTAACATAAGTCTCTGTTTCCTTCCCTTATACTTACTGTTTTTGGTTCGCTTCCGGTTCGCGTACCGGCGAGCGAACTGGGAAGCGAACTAAGAGAAATAGAGGTTGGCACAGTTCCAAATATTGTACCAATTTTTTAATAACGGGGAGGTAGTTCTGAAAAGAACTTTTTTTTTAATTGTTTTTGTTGTTTTATATTTTTTTTATTATTTTTCAGAACATTTTTTTACTTTTTTGGAATTTTTCTGAACAGTTTTATATTTTTTGGGGTTTTTCTTGGAGGGGGCAATGAAAACGATTCATTGTAAAGGGCTCAACAGGAGCAACAAAACAAAAAAAAAGTATTTATTATTTTGGGCGTTTCGTACAAACTTGCATATGATAGTCAATAGCTCTGTTGATCAGAGTGATGCTTCTTTCTCCGTAGCAAATGAATCCATCGCAAAATACGCAGATGTGTTTTACTTCACCAAATCTCATTTGTATATTTGGCACCATCTCCCTGCCCTCTGGTCCCGTTACTTCCGGTACAACAGATCTTCTGGCCATAATAGGGAGATTATCTAGGTCGTTCCGAAACTGTGCAGCACTGTAGTTGTTAGGATGCCACCTAGTCATATGGCGATGCATTGTGTAGTTTCCGAAACTGTATTTTTTCTCGGTTCCTCTGGACAGTCTATCTTGACATATAAGGCAAGTTACGTATCTTGCATTTACTTTTTTCTGACCTTTGGGAATTTAAAAAAATTGCCAAATGAAGTTTTCTTTCCGGTGAGACGTCCTGGGTTCCTCAGGCAAAAACTGCCTCTCTTCGTGCTCTTCCTCCTGTTCCTCTTCTTCCTCTTCTTGCTGAATTATAACTTGAGCAGGTGGTCCACTCTTCCTTGGAGGTGGTGGGGAAGCACCAGCTGAAGCTACTAAAGAAGCCATTGCTCAGTGATCACAAAGGGTCTTTCTCTCACAATGATGAAAGTCAGAGTGAGGAAAGAAGGAGGGATTTTCATCATTTGGGAAAAACAAGAGTTCTCAACCAATCAAAAGTGTTCATTTTAGATTATATGACCTAGTCTTACATCATTAGGAAACCAAAAGTGAAATGAACCAATGAAAAGTGTTATTACCAAGTCACATGACTTGCTGTGTTTACGTTAAGCGCTTTGCAGGGCCTCCCGGTTTGCTTCCAGAAACCTGCGCTTTGCGACTCGCTTCGCGTACCAGTTCGCTAACGTAGCACGTCATATGACGTATCACGCGACAACGTGAAACGTCATGCGGACGGGAGGCGTCACGATGTTGTTTTCTAACGCGGCACTTGCGGTAAAGAAACGTTTACCGGCTCGCGGTCTATTTCGCGGCATCAAGGTCAGCTAACGGGAAGCTTCCCGATTCGCGAAGCGGGAACGAAGAAAAAAAAATATTTTAAAAAAAAATTATTCATAAACATATAAAATATATTTTTGGATTTAAAGAAGAATACATTTTACAGCTACAGATATTAGCTGTTAAAAAACCAATGAAATTCACTGAAAAAACCATAGGTTATAGACCATATATAGTTAGGAATTAGCATTTACAAAACCTTGAAAATTCACTGAAAAAACCATAGGTTATAGACCATATATAGTTAGGAATTAGCATTTACAAAACCTTATTTTACTCACACAAAACCATTGAAATTCCATATATAGTTAGTTGCACTAACTATATATCGCGCACCCGCAATCCACTGCTGATGATGTCACATATTACATCATTCATGACATGGTCAGTGACATCACTGATGACATCACTGATGACATCTCAAATGACATCACTGATGACATCACTGATGACATCTCAAATGACATCACTGATGACATCATGACACACCAATACCAGTTACTACATACGCACTCACTGATTCCTACGTCTACACACACATTCACTCATTCACCCATACAATGACTCATACATACAGTCACTTATTATTACAACACTATCATATGCACTCATACACCTATGCAGACAGTCACACACTGCCACTCATCCATGGAGTTACTCACACACCAAGTCAGTCCTGTAAAGAATCAATCACACTTCCATTTCTTCATCTATACAGTTAAACACAGAACACCATACTTCAGTGACATCACTGATGACATCACTAATGACATCTGAAATGACATCACTGATGACATCTCAAATGACATCACTGATGACATCATGACACACCAATACCAGTTACTACATACGCACTCACTGATTCGTACGTCTACACACACATTCACTCATTCACCCATACAATTACTCATACATACAGTCAGTTATTATTAGAACACTATCATATGCACTCATACACCTAGTCAGTCCTGTGAAGAATCAATCACACTTCGATTTCCTCATCTATAGTTAAACACAGAACACCATACTTTTCACACATATACTAACACATACTTACTCTCTTATACAATCACTGATACAAGTACACATTGATATGCACAGTCACACACCTCCCAGCCAGCCACACACACACTCAGTCTTCCATACATCCAGTCATTCTTCAATATGTAAAACGTATTTAAACTTTACAAAAACACACAGACACTAGATGATGTCATCAGTGATGTCATTTGAGATGTCATCAGTGATGTCATCAGTGATGTCACTGACCATGTCATGAATGATGTAATATGTGACATCATCAGCAGTGGATTGCGGGTGCGCGATATATAGTTAGTGCAACTAACTATATATGGAATTTCAATGGTTTTGTGTGAGTAAAATAAGGTTTTGTAAATGCTAATTCCTAACTATATATGGTCTATAACCTATGGTTTTTTCAGTGAATTTTCAAGGTTTTGTAAATGCTAATTCCTAACTATATATGGTCTATAACCTATGGTTTTTTCAGTGAATATGTATATATATGTGTGTGTATATATATATGTGTGTATATATGTGTATATATATGTGTATATATATGTGTGTATATATGTATATATATATATTACCTACTGGCGATAGCCAGTAGGTATATATAGTTAGGATTTTTTTCCTATGGGATTTTTGAAAATTCTATGTCGAATAACTTTGGCGTTTGAGGACAGAATTGGCTGAAATTTTCAGGAAAATGGAATATTTTGTTTCTGAGCAGCCCCTGAAAATTTGGGGGGGTTTCGTCAAGGGGGGGCCGAGAAAAAAGGGGGGTCCCAAAACGTGTTTTTCCCATGCAATTTTCCATAGGGCGGTTGGCCTCACTTTTAGCCTGAACGGCTGAATGGATTTACACCAAACTTGGCAAAATTGTAGGGACTGGTAGCCCGATGTGCCTTTGCTATGTCTCAAGATATAGGCTCCAGTGGTTTTTACGAAAATTAACTTTGAAAAATATATATTGGGCTACATTGGGCTATATATATGTTGGAGCCCAAATGTAGCCCAATGTAGCCCAATGTAGCCCAATGTAGCCCAAAGATGGCCACCAGAGACAAAAAAAAACAAATGTAGCCCAAATATCAGCCAGATGTAGCCCAACTATAGCCCAATGACAATGTCCCAAAGTGTTCTGAAGAACAACTAGAGTGCTAACAGTCCTACTTATTACAAAGGTATGGCACACCTGAAGCCATCTTGATTGGAATAAAGTGGTAACTCTTAAAACATTTAATTTAAAAAGGAACAAAATGAGGGGGTTCATTTTGCCATAGAAAGTATGATTAGCGAATATATGACGAAATCCCGCATACCATCAGTCCGCAAAAAAAATCCTGCATGTACTATTAGGCCGCAAATTAAAATAACGAAAACTTTTAGAACGAATATGCCTTTAGCATACACTAAACAACTAAACTACCCTAAACCCTAAAACACTACCCCCAGCATGACCCTACACTACACAAACAGTACAACACTACCCTAAACCCTAAAACACTACCCCCAGCATGACCCTACACTACACAAACACTACAACACTACCCTAAACCCTACAACACTACCCCCAGCATGACCCTACACTACGCAAACACTACAACACTACCCAAAACCCTAAAACACTACACCCCAGCATGACCATACACTACGCAAACACTACAACACTACCCTAAACCCTAAAACACTACCCCCAGCATGACCCTACACTACACAAACACTACAACACAACCCTAAACCCTAAAACACTACCCCCAGCATGACCCTACACTACGCAAACACTACAACACAACCCTAAACCCTAAAACACTACCCCCAGCATGACCCTACACTACGCAAACACTACAACACAACCCTAAACCCTAAAACACTACCCCCAGCATGACCCTACACTACGCAAACACTACAACACTACCCAAAACCCTAAAACACTACACCCCAGCATGACCCTACACTACGCAAACACTACAACACTACCCTAAACCCTAAAACACTACCCCCAGCATGACCCTACACTACGCAAACACTACAACACTACCCAAAACCCTAAAACACTACACCCCAGCATGACCCTACACTACGCAAACACTACAACACTACCCTAAAACACTACCCCCAGCATGACCCTACACTACGCAAACACTGCAACACTACCCTAAACCCTAAAACACTACCCCCAGCATGACCCTACACTACGCAAACACTACAACACTACCCTAAACCCTAAAACACTACCCCCAGCATGACCCTACACTACGCAAACACTACAACACTACCCTAAACCCTAAAACACTACCCCCAGCATGACCCTACACTACGCAAACACTACAACACTACCCAAAACCCTAAAACACTACCCCCAGCATGACCCTACACTACGCAAACACTACAACACTACCCAAAACCCTAAAACACTACCCCCCAGCATGACCCTACACTACGCAAACACTACAACACTACCCAAAACCCTAAAACACTACCCCCAGCATGACCCTACACTACGCAAACACTACAACACTACCCAAAACCCTAAAACACTACCCCCAGCATGACCCTACACTACGCAAACACTACAACACTACCCAAAACCCTAAAACACTACACCCCAGCATGACCCTACACTACGCAAACACTACAACACTACCCAAAACCCTAAAACACTACACCCCAGCATGACCCTACACTACGCAAACACTACAACACTACCCAAAACCCTAAAACACTACCCCCAGCATGACCCTACACTACGCAAACACTACAACACTACCCAAAACCCTAAAACACTACCCCCAGCATGACCCTACACTACGCAAACACTACAACACTACCCTAAACCCTAAAATACTACACCCCAGCATGACCCTACACTACGCAAACACTACAACACTACCCAAAACCCTAAAACACTATCCCCAGCATGACCCTACACTACACAAACACTACAACACTATCCTAAACCCTAAAACACTACGCCCAGCATGACCCTACACTACGCAAACACTACAACACTACCCTAAACCCTAAAACACTAGCCCCAGCATGACCCTACACTACGCAAACACTACAACACAACCCTAAACCCTAAAACACTACCCCCAGCATGACCCTACACTACGCAAACACTACAACACTACCCTAAACCCTAAAACACTACCCCCAGCATGACCCTACACTACGCAAACACTACAACACTACCCAAAACCCTAAAACACTACCCCCAGCATGACCCTACACTATGCAAACACTACAACACTACCCTAAACCCTAAAACACTACCCCCAGCATGACCCTACACTACGCAAACACTACAACACTACCCAAAACCCTAAAACACTACACCCCAGCATGACCCTACACTACGCAAACACTACAACACTACCCTAAACCCTAAAACACTACCCCCAGCATGACCCTACACTACGCAAACACTACAACACTACCCTAAACCCTAAAACACTACCCCCAGCATGACCCTACACTACGCAAACACTACAACACTACCCTAAACCCTAAAACACTACACCCCAGCATGACCCTACACTACGCAAACACTACAACACTACCCTAAACCCTAAAACACTACCCCCAGCATGACCCTACACTACGCAAACACTACAACACTACCCTAAACCCTAAAACACTACCCCCAGCATGACCCTACACTACACAAACACTACAACACTACCCTAAACCCTAAAACACTACCCCCAGCATGACCCTACACTACGCAAACACTACAACACTACCCTAAACCCTAAAACACTACACCCCAGCATGACCCTACACTACGCAAACACTACAACACTACCCTAAACCCTAAAACACTACCCCCAGCATGACCCTACACTACGCAAACACTACAACACAACCCTAAACCCTAAAACACTACCCCCAGCATGACCCTACACTAAACAACCACCACAACTCTACACTACACTAACACAACACTACACTACACAACACTATACTACACTACACAATCACTAACCCACGAAAAAATTAACACAAACCCACTTACCTCTCTCGTCATCGTGGTTTTCACAACGCAAATGCATTTACCATACATGCCTTTAAAACGTAATTCTTTGTAAAGGCATGCGCGATACATGCACATGCGTTTTGAAAAAATGCGGGATAATGGTATGCGAGGTCAATGACCTTGCGGGATAATGGTATGCGGACTGAAAGTCTGCGGGATAAAAAATGCGGGAAAATGGCTGCAAACCATGATTAGCAGCAGACTTCCCTGGTGAGCACTAGCTTTACTACAGTGATCTAATGAGCAACTAGAGTGCTAACATTTAGAATTTATGGCAAATGTGTGACACATCTGAATGCCTTCTTGATAGAACCAAAGTAAACAAGCATTGAAAATGCAATAGATCTCGCCCTCGTTTAAGTTAAAGCCATTCTGTTTGTAATGAGGTGGCTTTTTAGCTTTGCTTTTATTAGTGTTTTTAAAACTTTCATGTAAATAACATGCATATGTATGCATATATGTATATGTATGCATGCATTTATATTTATATAGATATGCAGATTATATATGTTTATATATGTATATTACCTACTGGCGATAGCCAGTGGGTATATATAGTTAGGATTTTTTCTCTATGGGATTTCTGAAAATTCTATGTCTAATAACTTTGGCGTTTGTGGACGGAATTGGCTGAAATTTTCAGGCAATTGGCACATTTTGTTTCTGAGCAGCCCCTGAAAATCTGGGGGGGTCTCGTCAAGGGGGGGCCGAGAAAAAAGGGGGGTCCCAAAACGCGTTTTTCCCCTTCATTTTTCCATAGGGCAGTTGGACTCACTTTTAGCTCGAACGGCTGAATAGATTTACATGAAACTTGGCAAAATTGTAGATATGGTTTGCCCAACGTGCCTTTGCTATGTCTCAATATATGTGCTCCAGTGGATTTTGAGAAATTAACGTTTAAAAAAATATATATATCTGTGACAGCGCTCTGGTTAGCGCCCCGGTTCGCGTACCTGAAGCGTAACGGAACTTCGCGAAGCGAAGCTGATTGGCTCTCCGGTGTCTGTCAACATTCTAAACAGTCCGGAGCGGCCGCCATCTTGTCTCTCGGTACGATCGAGAGACAAGATGTGGTGAAAAACAAAGGGGGAAATGAAGGAAAGGGGGCAAGGTAGACCACTCCTGACCCCCTAGGATTGATGAGGGGGATATTAAAGTGCCCCGCGGGGCAAAAAATAATGTAAAAATTTTTTTTGCGATTTTATGCCGTAGAGGCGCGTCCCGGTACGCGAACCGGGCAGCTCACCGGGCAGCTCACCGGTCAGCTCACCGGGCAGCTAACCGGGCAGCTAACCGGCAGCGTAGCTGTCAACATTGTAAACAGTCCGGAGCGGCCGCCATCTTGTCTCTCGGTAGGTTCCTGAGACAAGATGTGGTAAAAAAAGAAGGGGGAAATGAAGGAAAGGGGGCAAGGTAAACCCCTCCTGACCCCCTAGGATTGATGAGGGGGATATTAAAGTCCCCCGCGATTTTTCGCGGTAGAGGCGCTTCCCGGTACGCGAACCGGGCAGCTAACCGGCAGCGTAGCGGGAGTCCGCCATCTTGTGTTTTTGGAGCGTCCGGTTCGCGTACCGGGTAGCGTCCCGGTAAGCGTAACAAGGGGAAAACCAAGAGAAACAGTAAAAAACAAATTAAGGGAATAGATTTCCAGCAAACTTGGCAAAATTGTAGGGACTGTTTGTTTGATGTGCCTTTGCAAGGCCTCAAGATATGTGCACGTGTGGATTTTGTCTAATTAAGGTTAAAAAAATATATATATCTGTAAGCGTGCTCCGGCACGCTTACGTTACGGGTTTTGTTTGCGCTGCAGAGCCGATACGTCACGGTTATGCGACGCGTCATGAGGCGTCTCACGTGGCTACGTGATACGTCACGTAATAAAGAATATATTTTACAGCTATAGATATTAGCTTTTAAAAAACCAATGAAATTCACTGAAAAAACCATAGGTTATAGACCATATATAGTTAGGAATTTGCATTTACAAAACCTTGAAAATTCACTGAAAAAACCATAGGTTAGAGACCATATATAGTTAGCTGGACATTTTATTGACATAAAACCAATGAAATTCCATATATAGTTAGTTGCACTAACTATATATCGCGCACCCGCAATCCACTGCTGATGATGTCACATATTACATCATTCATGACATGGTCAGTGACATCACTGATGACATCACTGATGACATCTCAAATGACATCACTGATGACATCATGACACACCAATACCAGTTACTACATACGCACTCACTGATTCCTACGTCTACACACACATTCACTCATTCACCCATACAATCACTCATACATACAGTCACTCATTATTACAACACTATCATATGCACTCATACACCTAGTCAGTCCTGTGAAGAATCAATCACACTTCGATTTCCTCATCTATACAGTTAAACACAGAACACCATACTTTTCACACATATACTAACACATACTTACTCTCTTATACAATCACTGATACAAGTACACATTGATATGCACAGAGTCACACACCTCCCAGCCAGCCACACACACACTCAGTCTTCCATACATCCACTCATCCTTCAATATGTAAAACATATTTAAACTTTACAAAAACACACAGACACTAGATGATGTCATCAGTGATGTCATTTGAGATGTCATCAGTGATGTCATTTGAGATGTCATCAGTGATGTCATCAGTGATGTCACTGACCATGTCATGAATGATGTAATATGTGACATCATCAGCAGTGGATTGCGGGTGCGCGATATATAGTTAGTGCAACTAACTATATATGGAATTTCATTGGTTTTATGTCAATAAAATGTCCAGCTAACTATATATGGTCTCTAACCTATGGTTTTTTCAGCGAATTTTCAAGGTTTTGTAAATGCAAATTCCTAACTATATATGGTCTATAACCTATGGTTTTTTCAGTGAATATATATATATGTGTGTATATATGTATGTATATATGTGTGTGTGTATATATATGTGTGTGTGTATATATGTATATATATTTGTGTGTATATATGTATATATGTGTATATATATATATGTGTGTATATATGTATATATGTGTGTATATGTGTGTATATATGTATGTATATATAACAGATGTGCCTGTTTCACCAATCCGAGGTGAAAGAACGATCAGGTAAGGACCTCTTAGCGTGACTTTTTTTTCCAAAATCAAAGCAGATGAAAAGAGGCAGCAACGATATTATCCAGTGAAGTATATATTTATTTCACAAAGATGAAATAAACAGACATGGTGTCGTCCATGACGCGTTTCACTCCCAGAAGGAGCTTGTGTATATATATGTGTGTGTATATATGTATATGTGTGTGTATATATGGATATATATATGTGTGTGTATATGGATATATACGTGTGTATATTTGTGTGTATATATGTATATGTGTGTATATATGTATATATATATGTGTGTATATATGTATATATATATATATATATGTGTGTGTATATATATGTGTGTGTGTATATGTATATATATATGTGTGTGTATATGTATATATATATGTGTGTGTGTGTATGTATATATATGTGTGTATATATGTGTGTGTATATATGTATATATATATGTGTGTATATATGTATATATATGTGTGTATATATGTATATATATATATGTGTGTATATATATCTATATGTGTGTATATATGTGTGTGTATATATGTATATATATTTATATGTGTGTGTATATGTATATATATGTGTGTGTATATATGTATATATATGTGCGTATATATGTATATATATATATATGTGTGTGTGTGTATATATATGTGTGTATATATGTATATATATATATGTGTGTATATATGTATATATATGTGTGTATATATATATGTGTGTGTATATGTATATATATGTGTCGATTTATCCTGTTTCCCGGACCCCGCGGGAGGTCCACCCAGGCTCCATAGACCCCGTGCACGAGGCGCCCGCTGTGACGTGAACTGCGGCGACCGGGACCCTTCCAAATCGTGGGCGCGAAGATCGGCGCTGAAAGGGCATATCTTCCGTGGGGCGGACCATGGCCTGCCGTAGCTGTACTGGCCGGTTGCGGAGGAGCCGACCCGCCTGAGGACGACCAACACTCATCGCCCGGAGCGGAGCCCTGCGGTGACGGTGGGACGACTGGGGAGACGACCGCCGCGGCCGACCATCCCGGGAGTCCGAGGCGACGAGGTCACCGCGCCCCGGTCTGGCTCAGTGCGTGAGGAAGCGGAGAGTGGCTGAGCTCGGTGCCGAGCAGACGGACACCGCGTCCCTGTGAACCTGCGAGGAGACGGAGGTAAGGGCTGCTGGCCCCCCCACCGCTACGGAACAAGAGAACTGCACACCCCCCCCCCCTTCCCCTGCAGGAGGACACCGTGTAGTGTGAAGACACGGGGGGCACCGCTGGGAGTGGCGATAAGCGGGAGGCCGCCATTTTGATTGACATTGAGCTCGTTCAGAGGCAGTGGCACCCCCAGGGCAGATACTAACTACCGGATTGTGTTGATCTTGGACGCGCTGGACCACCGATTACCGGCGAGGGTGCGGCGCGACTGGACCCCCCCCCCCCCGGGGCAGGTTGATGTTGTGGCTTTGCGAGGCTTTGCGAGGCGCCATACACCACCGGGGATCCTCCTTGGCGACACCTCACCGCTGCAGGTACAAGACGCGAAGTGGTTAGATGTTGTGAATACTGACCACCCACACTCCTGCTGGGACGCGCTGCTAGCTATTGGTGCCGGGGGAGGCGATGACGCCAACGGCTGCTGCCCAGTGATGCCGCGGGACACAACCAACGGTACTGCCTCCATCCTGTGAGAGGAGGATTCTGATCCCACACGAGAGTGGCCACGACCCGACCGTCTACTTTTACTGACCGAGCGGCACCGGGGGACGAACACCACTTGGGTTCGCACTAGAGGTGCCGGTGGGGCATCAACACCTCCACCCTGCAGACGAGAGCCATGGGGAGGAACAGGGTGAAAATGCAAGAGCAGGGCGCACATGCGGACCTTCACTCTACTGGCTCCGAAGACCCACTGGCCTCCTCCAACATGGAGTTCGTGCCACCGACAGGCAAGTGCACACAAGACGCAAAACTGGACCTCATCCTAGCCGAAATCAAGGCGTCTAGGGAAGCGCTTGAGACGCGTATGGATAGCATGGCGACAGGCTTGTCGCTCCTGCAGGCGGACCATAACAAGTTAGCCGAGAGGGTGTCGGAGCACAAACTCGCCCTGGATGACCTGATTCCGCAGCAAACGGAACACTCCACGAAGATCGAACACATGGAGAAACAGGTTAAACTGCTCTGGGACAAGATGGACGATGCGGAAGGGCGGGCGCGCCGCAATAACGTGCGAATCCTAGGAATACCGGAGCGCAGTGAGGGGAGGGACCCCACGCAATTTGTCGAGGACTGGCTGAAGACGGTTGTGGGACTCCAAGACCTGACCTCATTGTACAGCGTGGAGAGGGCGCACAGAATGCCAGCGAAACCGCCCAAACCGGGGGCGCCACCAAGGCCGTTAATAGCACGACTACTGCATTACAAAGACAGGGACTCTGTATTGAGAGCAGCGCGAGAAAAGGCACCGCTAAGGTACGAAGATAAAACCATATCAATCTACCCTGACTTTACCCCGGCGGTACAGAGGGCCAGATCGACGTTCCTGGGGGTGAAGCGGAAACTACGCGATAGGGGCCTGAAATACGCGCTCCTCTTCCCGGCCCGCCTCAAAATAATGCATGACAACAAATCATACTTCTTCGACACACCGGAGGAGGCAGCGGAGTGGATGGAGGTGTCCTTGTCGCCAATGAACACGCAGGACCCGTTTGCAGCTCACCAGAGAGGAGGGCCTTCACGGCGACGGATGCATAGCAATGCCACAAGCGGGAAGAGCGCAAAAGAATCATCGGCCAGTGGCGGATCGACGTCAGCCCGAGCTGGAGGAACGCTGGAAATCGCCAGACTGACAGAGGCTGCCCTGGCTGCTCACGATGCAGGCGCCGCCTTGGCCGAGAGCGACGGCTCAGACACACGCACAGAAGTATCGGGCTCTGCCACCAGCCTGCAACTCTTCCCTCAAATCACTGCGCAGGTGGCGCACGAGTCACGACCTCTGATTGCCGCAGCGACAGCCTTGCTTGGTAACGTATGAGACTTGCAAGGGGCCACCAGGGACAGGGATCCCACCAGCACGGGGCACGCTGTGGTGACACCAACAGATCCATAGCGGGCATCGGTGAGTCCCACCCCCACACAGCATAGACATGTTCAGTTCTCACCGTCACCCATGTTGGGTGATGAAGTTTGGACCTCTGGACCTTTCTCCTGGGGACCTTAATGTTAAGGGGTTACAGTTTTTGTCGGCACTGGGAACATTATCCACTATGCACACTCTGTTTATAGTATGTGGCTTACTGTTGGAGCGAGAAGCAAACCACAATGGGGACATTTAATACTTACAAAGTATGCACCTGGAACGTAAGGGGCATGGGATCAGTACACAAACGTCATAGGCTACTGGCGCAGCTCAACAGGAGGAAAGTTATGGTGGCATGCCTTCAGGAAACTCATCTTAACGGAGCAGAAGGCTCGAAGCTACATAAAAAGTGGAAGGGTCAGTTCTTCGCCACTTCATACTCAGTGTTCTCAAGAGGGGCGGCCATATGGTTGCGAAACTCTGTCCCCTTTAGACTGGTGGAGAAGAGGGTGGACACAGAGGGCAGATACGTGTTCATCCGCGGACTATTGGATGGCTCCCATGTGGTGATTGGCAGTATATATGCACCGAACTCCGGCCAATCGGCCTTCTTAGTTGACATTAATAGAGTACTGGCAGACTGGGCAGAATATCAGTGGCTCATTGGAGGAGATTTCAACGCTGTGCTGGATGTGTCCTTAGATAGGTCGCACCCCCCCCTTCACGCCACTGAGAGCAAAAGACAGGCTGACGCGCTTGCGCAATGGGCGGTGGGTTGGGACTTAGCTGACACCTGGAGATGTAAACACCCACTAAATAAGGAATACACATTTTACTCCCCGCCCCATGGCCTCCACACTAGAATAGATAGAGTATTCAGCACCAACTCTTTACTAGGGGCGGTGACACTCGCAGAACACATGGGTAAGACCCTCTCCGACCACAACCCGGTTGAGATCACAATACAATGGGGTAGGATCCCCACACCTATACCGACCTGGCAGCTCAACACCGAATTGCTGGAAGACACTGTTTTTAAGGAAGCACTTACGGAGGCTATCACAACCTACTTCAATACAAACACCGACACTGCCGGTTCTAGACAGGTGGAATGGGACGCCTTTAAGGTGTGCATCGGGGGAGTAGCAATGGGTACACGGGTGGGCATGCGACACAATGTGGTTGAAAGGCTCCGAGATGTGGAGGGGAGCCTGGCTATGCACGAAAACGAAGCCGTGGGCACGAACCTGCCCTTTACACCACTACAAGAGGCGCACATTCAGCATGCCGAATTATTGGAGGAACTACGGGTCCTCGACTACAGAACATACACCTCCAAACAGCATGCGCAAGCCGAGAGGCCAGGTCCTTTGCTAGCCCGTTTAGTACGGGATGACCCAATCCGCCTGCCCATCCTTGAGATCACTGACCAAAGAGGAGCACCTGTCACGACACAAATGGGTATTAAGGATGCTTTCAGGGACTACTATGGTACGCTACATGGCCCGCACCGACAGATGTCGGACACGGCATTGGAGGCATTCATGACCGGACTAGACATCCCACAGCTCACGGCCTGCCAGAAGACGGACCTGGCGCGACCCATCACGTTGGCAGAAGTACGCCAGGCCATCCGTGCACTGCCTCGCAATAAAACCCCTGGGACGGATGGCCTCCCGGCCGAGTTTTATGGGACATACGCCGAGCTGCTCGCCCCGCGCCTTCACGCGGTATATCAGGAGGCGTTGAAATCGCAAAGCTTACCGCGCTCTTCCCTACTGGCATTGATAGTCTCACTTCCGAAACCCGATAGGGACACCACACAATTAGCTAATTACAGACCGCTATCTCTGCTGAACACAGATTATAAAATCCTGAGTAAAATTCTTGCGGCGAGACTGGCCCAATACATCCCGAAACTCATACACACTGATCAATGCGGCTTTGTCACCGGCAGAAGCACGGCA
>NC_136073.1:819244165-819256665 GCF_964261635.1 Lissotriton helveticus | reverse complement strand
TTTCGTGTTTATGCACACTGATCTGCTTTGAATGGTGCCCCCCCCCTCATTTCTATTAGGAGTACTCTCTCTTTGCACATAGTGAAGGGTAGTTAACGCAGGCCTTTGCCCCCGTTGTAATACGTCGTGCCTGCTTCTCTCTCCATTTGATTGATTGTTATCCAAGTATTTACTGTTTTAGAATTGGTTCTCTTTGGTTCATTCTCTATTTACAAACAAACACAGAGTCGCAGATAACGAAAAATCGTGTAAAAAAAAAAGAAAAGGAATCGAGCAAAATCAGTAGGCCACTAATGGGATCTCTTTTTGACCTCGCTAAAATAGAAACATTAGGAACAACCCCTCATGACAAATACAAAACTAGTGAAATGAACTGAACTCCACACAATGATGGCTGCAAAACAGCTCGGCTCCGCCACCCACCCCGCCCAAAATAACGATAAAGAGCGGCTGCCATGATTGGTTGCGGAATGGCCACGACGGAGCTACGAAATGGTGCTGCTCTCATGCTAACCCCAGCTTCAGTCTGAAACATCCAGAAACACTGTAGACTACCAATTCGATCAGTTCCGGTAGCGCCCCAATGTAACCCGGTAGAGAAGAACTAGCCCTCCCCTCTTTGACTAATGGTTCTTGTTGCCTGTCCCTTCTGTTGTCATTTAACAGAACTATTTAGCCTGCTGAAAGGGGTTGTGTTCCGACCGCTGGTTGGTGGAGACATTTTGACTATATTCTGGACCTGCGTTGTCGCGTAATGCGTCATATGACGCGCCGCGTTAGCGCATCCGGAAGTCATCCGGGGCGCGCAGCGCGTAACGTAAGCATAACAAGTCATGTGACTTGTTAATAAAACTTTTCATTGGTTCATTTTACTTTTCTTATTCTAATGATGAAAGGCTTGGTCATATGACCTAAAAATTACGCTTTTTATTACTTCCGAACATTATTTTTTCTTAAATATATGTTATAATGTTCCAGGCTAATGTACTTTCCCGGAAAATTTACAACTGTCCTGCAAGTAAAATATATTCTTTTTTCGAGAAAAAGAGCGTTTCTTCGTCCCATGACGGAGCCGTTGAGCAAAAGAGGGTCGACCTGCTGTCTTAGTCGCCGATACGCCTGAATATGAGATTCTTATCGATCACTTTATGTTGCAGGAATAGAAAACACAACAGCCCTTGACCATTTATCTTTACTGCGTTCCTTCGTATTATACCTTTTACCCTTCATGTAATTGGTCTGCTTTATTTCACTTGCCTTTTAATGATTCTAAAACAGTGACTATTATTAAAAACTTTACCAATGTATATACTACTACCATGTTTTCTTTTAAAAACCTTTATTGTGAAAATTTCATTATACAAATACGAGCCTATATCCACGTGGGCCGGCCACGGAGCAAACTGTAATCGTATATGATGAGTAGACATTTACACTGTAGAGGAACGTAACGGGCGGGCCATTAGGTTGCAAGAACTAAGGTGTCTAACAGTTACGGAATCGGTGGACGTACATTTTATAATTAAAATACGACAGGGCCAGTTACAATAAAATTATCTAGATATACATTTGCGGGCAAGTACCATGGGTGACGTTAATTCAAACTTTCAATAGTACAGTAATCAATAACACATCAGAACTTAATATCAATAGGGATGTCGAAATATTCAATCAATTCTCGTCCCCGCCCGCCATGTGCTTCAAAACTGCATACGTATCTCGTGATTTCAAGGTTCTGCAACCAGTACACAACAAGGAGTTACGAGTCCCATTTATTCCGGCGCCATTTTGGGCGAGGACGGGCAGGTCCAGGATATAGTCAAAATGTCTCTACCAACCATCGACTATGATGATGTTCATATGCTGTATTTATTAGAGTAACACTCATCTGTCCACATGAAATTAATTTGCCACAATCTAAACATGTCATTTTAATCTTTCCAAAGTTCTTCTAAATATTTGGGACCGTTTCCCTTGCCTCTGATGCTGTCAGTGCCACTTCTTTGATGAATGTACTAGCAGGTCAGGGGTTCTCCTCCAAATCTCTGTTTTATGCAGCACTATAATTAATTGGTGCCACCTCTCCATATGACGATGCATGGTATAGTTACCATAACTATATTTTTTTTCGGTTCCTCTGGAGAGTTCATCGTGGCAGATGAAGCGTGTAACGTACCGGGCATTTACCTTTTTTTGCATGTACAGGAAAGGAAAAAAAAAACGAGCGTCCGAGTTCTAAGGTGTCCCAGGGCCATTTTAGTGGACCAGGCCCAAATCCAAAGAACAGGCCGCCATTTTGAGAGTCCTGTTGCAGCCGCCTGTCGCTGTAGCATCAAGAGCAGCCGAAACTCAGCTGAATGGCAACTGAAACGGTAAAGGGGCGCCCCACTACAGCAGACGAGCCTCCACCTAGGAAGGCCCGTTCACGCCGCCCCCCCCCCTTCGGGCACCCCACGCCGTTATTCGGAGCAGTATTGTAGGATGGCCACACCAGTGCGGCAACTTGCTAGACATCACCTCGGTGGTAACCGAATCTCAGCGCCTTTTGGTGTCTTCTCTTCAGAAAATATTGTTGCGCTGCCTTTGGCCCCATTCGCACATCGGTCCGCTACTGACGCCATCTCACAGGCTAATGGGGCGCCCCACGCCGAGTTTCAGCATTGTAGGATGACCACACCAGTACAGCAACTTGCTAGACACCACCTCGGTGCCATCCGGATTTTGGCATCTCAACGCCTAGTGGTGTCTTCTATTAGGAAAATATTGTTGCGCTGCCTTTGGCCCCATTCGCACATCGGTCCGCTACTGACACCATCTCACAGGCCAACAGGGCGCCCCACGCCGACTTTTACCATTGTAGGATGGCCACACCAGTGCCACAACTTGCTAGACACCACCTCGGTGCCATCCGGATCTTGGCATCTCAGCGCCTTGTGGTGTCTTTTATTCAGAAAACATTGTTGCGCTGCCTTTGGCCCCATTCGCACATCGGTCCGCTACTGACGCCATCTCACAGGCCAACGGGGCGCCCCACGCCGACTTTCAACATTGTAGGATAGCCACACCAGTGCACCTTACTAGACACCACCTCGGTGCCATCCGGATCTTGGCGCGTTGTGCTGCCTTCGGCCTATTCGCACATCGGTCCGCTACTGACGCCATCTCACAGGCTAATGGGGCGCCCCACGCCGAGTTTCAGCATTGTAGGATGACCACACCAGTACAGCAACTTGCTAGACATCACCTCGGTGCCATCCGGATCTCGGCGCCCCACTGCAGATGAAGTGCCTCTCAACTATGAAACCACCACGGTGACATCCGGATCTTGGCGCGTTGTGCTGCCTTCGGCCTATTCGCACATCGGTCCGCTACTGACGCCATCTCACAGGCTAATGGGGCGCCCCACGCCGAGTTTCAGCATTGTAGGATGACCACACCAGTACAGCAACTTGCTAGACATCACCTCGGTGCCATCCGGATCTCGGCGCCCCACTGCAGATGAAGTGCCTCCCAACTATGAAACCACCACGGTGACATCCGGATCTTGGCGCCTTGTGCTGGTTCCGGCCTATTCACACATCGGTCCGCTACTGACGCCATCTCACAGGCTAATGGGGCGCCCCACGCCGAGTTTCAGCATTGTAGGATGACCACACCAGTACAGCAACTTGCTAGACATCACCTCGGTGCCATCCGGATCTTGGCATCTCAACGCCTAGTGGTATCTTCCATACAGAAAATATTGTTGCGCTGCCTTTGGCCCCATTCGCACATCGGTCCGCAACTGACACCATCTCACAGGCCAACAGGGCGCCCCACGCCGACTTTTACCATTGTAGGATGGCCACACCAGTACAGCAACTTGCTAGACATCACCTCGGTGCCATCCGGATCTTGGCATCTCAGCGCCTTGTGGTGTCAGTCAGAAAATATTGTTGCGCTGCCTTTGGCCCCATTCGCACATCAGTCCGCTACTGACACCATCTCACAGGCCAACAGGGCGCCCCACGCCGACTTTTACCATTGTAGGATGGCCACACCAGTGCCAGAACTTGCTAGACACCACCTCGGTGCCATCCGGATCTTGGCATCTCAGCGCCTTGTGGTGTCTTCTATTCCGAAAATATTGTTGCGCTGCCTTTGGCCCCATTCGCACATCGGTCCGCTACTGACGCCATCTCACAGGCCAACGGGGCGCCCCACGCCGACTTTCAACATTGTAGGATGGCCACACCAGTGCGGCAACTTACTAGACACCACCTCGGTGCCATCCGGATCTTGGCGCGTTGTGCTGCCTTCGGCCTATTCGCACATCGGTCCGCTACTGACGCAAACTCACAGGCCAACGGGGCGCCCCACGCCGACTTTCAGCATTGTAGGATGGCCACACCAGTGCTGCAACTTGCTGGACACCACCTCGGTGCCATCCGGATCTTGGCGCGTTGTGTTGCCTTCGGCCTATTCGCACATCGGTCCGCTACTGACGCCGCCTCACGTGCCAACGTATTTTCTCCGCATTTTATACCCTATGCCGCATAACAGGTCATGTGACTTGTTTATAAAACTTTTCATTGGTTCATTTTACTTTTGGTTTCCTAATGATGGAAGGCTTGATCATATGACCTAAAAACAACACTTTTCATTGGATGAAAATTTTTTTTTTCCCCAAACGATGAAAGCCCCACCTTGTTTCTGGATGTTTCAGACTGAAGCTGGCGTCAGCATGAGAGCACCACCATCTCGTAGCTCCGTCGTGGTCATTCCGCGAGCAATCATGGCAGCCGCTCCCCACCAGAAGCCTACAGGAGTCGGGGGCCCCCAAAACTTTTGATGAATCCTCAAGGCGGAGGGGACGCTTTCGAGAATGGGGTCCAAGACCTAGCAGACAAGCGTCCGATTTCCAAGGTGTCCCAGGGCCATTTCAGTGGACCAGGCCCAAAAAGGAAACAGCCTGCCGCCATTTTGAGAGTCCTGTGACAGCCGCCTATCGCTGCACCGCAAGAGTGGGCGCAACTCAGCTGAATTGCGGCTTTTGACACAGTGGACCAAAAACGGACGGAATGGCAACTGAAACGGTAAAGGGGCGCCCCACTACAACAGATGACTCCACCTGGAGAGGCCCGTTCACGCCGCCTCCCCCGGGGCGCCCCACGCCGTTATTCGGAGCAGCATTGTAGGATACCAAAACCAGTGCGGCAACTTACTGGACATCACCTTGGTGCCATCGTTCTGCTGCCTTGGAACTATTCACACAACAGTTTGCTACTGATGACCCACCCCCCGCGACGCCCCACGCCAGAAATCTGGACGTTGTGCTGCGTTGGGACTATTCGCACAGCCGACCGCTACTTCGTTGTTTTTCCCTAAAAATGTTTATATGTTATTACTGTTTTTGTTTTCTTGTATATATTTATAAGTTATTAAAGTTTTATAATCTTACTACTTTGTCGGAGTGCTATATATTTTTAATGTGACACATAATTGTAAAAACTTTGATGTACAAAGAGTCATCCCTGGAATCTTCCGCTTCAGGCTCGGTCCCCTCCCCAATCACAATACAGGATGGTTTTCAGATAATAGGAACGCGTCTGCTGTGACGGATCTCATCGAGTGTGGGCCTTGATCTACTATAACTCCTTTGAAGAGGGGTGATTCTTTACAGCTGGGGCCATAAACTACATCTGCAGGGCTAGCTGATACCCTAGGACCGGCCTGGACAATCGGACACAGAGGAAAAGGAGTGTCAGAGGGTGCGGTAGTGAATAGGGCGAAAGGGAGGTGTCGGGCGGGCACAGGGTGTGATTCTCAGGGAAGAGCAGCGCAGATGGGGGGAGATTTATTACCCATGCATAAGACAGAGAGCGGGGGTGACCACTGCCTGGGGGAGATGCTTGCGAGGGTGGGGAGCCATGCTAAGGATCGACAGCGTGCACAGAGTGGGTCTGGTCAAGGCATCTAAAATGACTGCCGTGCACGACAAAAGTGTGGCATTTGAAAAAAGACAAGATGGCGCAGACAATGATTTTCAACACTTCCTGATTTCCTTCGAATCGAACGTTAACAGACGTTGGGGCATATTACCAAAGTTAAGCGATATTTATCCCTAACGATGCTTAGCAACGATTTTTTTACCGCTAAGCATCGTCAGAAATTATCGCAGATAAACCTTGCTATTATCAAGGTTTATCGCAAATACGATAAAAAACGACCGCAATGCATTAATATCGCTGAAAACTCAGCGATATTCATGCATTACCGAGCTAATGCTCTTAGCCATGTTATCCACCTCCCATTGGATAACATGGCTAAGAACTGCTCAGGGCAGGTGCTAGCTTTTGGAGATATTCGCGCTTATAGCGAATATTTCCAAAAGTTGATAATAGGAGATAGCGATGTTAGCGACTGTTTCCAGTCGCTAACATCTTGGCATGCCCACTTTGCATGTCATTAGTGATAAATTTCACTCACATGCAAAGTGGGGCCCAAGATGGTCGCTATCTCCTACTAGCCGTCGCTAACTGGTGTTAGCAACAGCTAGGTAATACAGATATAATTTTATCTCCGCGAAGCGGAGCGCTGTTACAGATATATATCTTGTTTTTGAACGTTAATTTCTCAAAATCCACTGAAGCACATATATTGAGACCTAGCAAAGGCACATCGAGCTACCAGTCCCTACAATTTTGCCAAGTTTCGTGCAAATCCATTCAGCCGTTCGATTATTATTATTTGGGTTTTTTTTGCCCCGCGGGGCCCTTTTAAAACCTCCACATCAAACCTAAGAGGTCAAGGAGGATCTACTATGCCCCCTTATGGCATTTGCCCCTTCGCTTTGGCCTCCTCTTGTCTCTCGATCCTACCGAGAGACAAGATGGCGGCCGCTACGGACTGTTTGCAATGTTTACAGACGCCGGAGAACCAATCAGCTTCGCAAACCTCCGTTACGCGAAGCGGAGCGCTGTTACAGATATATATCTTTTTTTGAACGTTAATTTCTCAAAATCCACTGGAGCACATATATTGAGACCTAGCAAAGGCACATCGGGCTACCAGTCCCTAATATTTTACCAAGTTTCGTGCAAATCCATTCAGCCGTTCGATTATTATTATTATTATTTTTTTTTGCCCCGCGGGGCCCTTTTAAAACCTCCACATCAAACCTAGGGGGTCAGCGAGGATCTACTATGCCCCCTTATGGTCATTTGCCCCTTCGCTTTGGCCTCCTCTTGTCTCTCGATCCTACCGAGAGACAAGATGGCGGCCGCTACGGACTGTTTGGAATGTTCACAGACGCCGGAGAACCAATCAGCTTCGCTTCACAAAGCTCCGTACCGCGAAAAGTCCGCGAACCGGAGCGCTGCCCGGTCCGCTGTTACAGATATATATCTTTTTTTGAACGTTAATTTCTCAAAATCCACTGGAGCACATATATTGAGACCTAGCAAAGGCACATCGGGCTACCAGTCCCTACAATTTTGCCAAGTTTCGTGCAAATCCATTCAGCCGTTCGGGCTAAAAGTGAGGCCAACCGCCCTATGGAAAACTCAATGTTAAAAACACGTTTTGGGACCCCCCTTTTTTCTCGGCCCCCCCTTGACGAACCCCCTCCAAATTTTCAAGGGCTGCTCAGAAACAAAATGTGCCATTTTCCTGAATATTTCAGCCAATTCCGTCCACAAACGCCAACGTTATTAGACATAGAATTTTCAGAAATCCCATAGAGAAAAAATCCTAACTATATATACCCACTGGCTATCGCCAGTAGGTAATATACATATATAAACATATATAATCTGCATATCTATATAAATATAAATGCATGCATACATATACATATATGCATACATATGCATGTTATTTACATGAAAGTTTTAAAAACACTAATAAAAGCAGAGCTAAAAAGCCACCTCATTACAAACAGAATGGCTTTAACTTAAACGAGGGCGAGATCTATTGCATTTTCAATGCTTGTTTACTTTGGTTCTATCAAGAAGGCATTCAGATGTGTCACACATTTGCCATAAATTCTAAATGTTAGCACTCTAGTTGCTCATTAGATCACTGTAGTAAAGCTAGTGCTCACCAGGGAAGTCTGCTGCTAATCATGGTTTGCAGCCATTTTCCCGCATTTTTTATCCCGCAGACTTTCAGTCCGCATACCATTATCCCGCAAGGTCATTGACCTCGCATACCATTATCCCGCATTTTTTCAAAACGCATGTGCATGTATCGCGCATGCCTTTACAAAGAATTACGTTTTAAAGGCATGTATGGTAAATGCATTTGGCCCCCCCTTGACGAAACCCCCCCAAATTTTCAGGGGCTGCTCAGAAACAAAATGTGCCATTTTCCTGAAAATTTCAGCCAATTCCGTCCACAAACGCCAAAGTTATTAGACATAGAATTTTCAAAAATCCCATAGAGAAAAAATCCTAACTATATATACCTACTGGCGACCGCCAGTAGGTAATATATGTGTGTATATATGTATATATATATATGTGTGTGTATATATGTATATATATATATATGTGTGTATATATGTATATATATATATATATATGTATATATATATATATATGTGTATATATATGTGTGTATATGTGTATATATATATATGTGTGTATATATGTATATATATATATATATGTGTGTGTGTATATATGTATATATATATATGTATGTATATATATATGTGTGTATATATGTATTACCTACTGGCGATAGCCAGTAGGTATATATAGTTAGGATTTTTTTCCTATGGGATTTTTGAAAATTCTATGTCGAATAACTTTGGCGTTTGAGGACAGAATTGGCTGAAATTTTCAGGAAAATTGAACATTTTGTTTCTGAGCAGCCCCTAAAAATTTGGGGGGGTTTCGTCAAGGGGGGGCTGAGAAAAAAGGGGGGTCCCAAAACGTGTTTTTCCCATGCAATTTTCCATAGGGCGGTTGGCCTCACTTTTAGCCTGAACGGCTGAATGGATTTACACCAAACTTGGCAAAATTGTAGGGACTGGTAGCCCGATGTGCCTTTGCTATGTCTCAAGATATAGGCTCCAGTGGTTTTTACGAAAATTAACTTTGAAAAATATATATTGGGCTACATTGGGCTATATATATGTTGGAGCCCAAATGTAGCCCAATGTAGCCCAATGTAGCCCAAAGATGGCCACCAGAGACAAAAAAAACAAATGTAGCCCAAATATCAGCCAGATGTAGCCCAACTATAGCCCAATGACAGAATGTCCCAGAGTGTTCTAAAGAACAACTAGAGTGCTAACAGTCCTACTTATTACAAAGGTATGGCACACCTGAAGCCATCTTGATTGGAATAAAGTGGTAACTCTTAAAACATTTAATTTAAAAAGGAACAAAATGAGGGGGTTCATTTTGCCATAGAAAGTATGATTAGCGAATATATGACGAAATCCCGCATACCATCAGTCCGCAAAAAAAATCCCGCATGTACTATTAGGCCGCAAATTAAAATAACGAAAACTTTTAGAACGAATATGCCTTTAGCATACACTAAACAACTAAACTACCCTAAACCCTAAAACACTACCCCCAGCATGACCCTACACTACACAAACAGTACAACACTACCCTAAACCCTAAAACACTACCCCCAGCATGACCCTACACTACACAAACACTACAACACTACCCTAAACCCTAAAACACTACCCCCAGCATGACCCTACACTACGCAAACACTACAACACTACCCAAAACCCTAAAACACTACACCCCAGCATGACCCTACACTACGCAAACACTACAACACTACCCTAAACCCTAAAACACTACCCCCAGCATGACCCTACACTACACAAACACTACAACACAACCCTAAACCCTAAAACACTACCCCCAGCATGACCCTACACTACGCAAACACTACAACACAACCCTAAACCCTAAAACACTACCCCCAGCATGACCCTACACTACGCAAACACTACAACACTACCCTAAACCCTAAAACACTACCCCCAGCATGACCCTACACTACGCAAACACTACAACACTACCCAAAACCCTAAAACACTACACCCCAGCATGACCCTACACTACGCAAACACTACAACACTACCCTAAACCCTAAAACACTACCCCCAGCATGACCCTACACTACGCAAACACTACAACACTACTCAAAACCCTAAAACACTACACCCCAGCATGACCCTACACTACGCAAACACTACAACACTACCCTAAACCCTAAAACACTACCCCCAGCATGACCCTACACTACGCAAACACTACAACACTACCCTAAACCCTAAAACACTACCCCCAGCATGACCCTACACTACGCAAACACTACAACACTACCCTAAACCCTAAAACACTACCCCCAGCATGACCCTACACTACGCAAACACTACAACACTACCCAAAACCCTAAAACACTACCCCCAGCATGACCCTACACTACGCAAACACAACAACACTACCCAAAACCCTAAAACACTACACCCCAGCATGACCCTACACTACGCAAACACTACAACACTACCCAAAACCCTAAAACACTACACCCCAGCATGACCCTACACTACGCAAACACTACAACACTACCCAAAACCCTAAAACACTACCCCCAGCATGACCCTACACTACGCAAACACTACAACACTACCCAAAACCCTAAAACACTACCCCCAGCATGACCCTACACTACGCAAACACTACAACACTACCCTAAACCCTAAAATACTACACCCCAGCATGACCCTACACTACGCAAACACTACAACACTACCCAAAACCCTAAAACACTACCCCCAGCATGACCCTACACTACGCAAACACTACAACACTATCCTAAACCCTAAAACACTACGCCCAGCATGACCCTACACTACGCAAACACTACAACACTACCCTAAACCCTAAAACACTAGCCCCAGCATGACCCTACACTACGCAAACACTACAACACAACCCTAAACCCTAAAACACTACCCCCAGCATGACCCTACACTACGCAAACACTACAACACTACCCTAAACCCTAAAACACTACCCCCAGCATGACCCTACACTACGCAAACACTACAACACAACCCTAAACCCTAAAACACTACCCCCAGCATGACCCTACACTACGCAAACACTACAACACTACCCTAAACCCTAAAACACTACCCCCAGCATGACCCTACACTAAACAACCACCACAACTCTACACTACACTAACACAACACTACACTACACTACACAATCACTAACCCACGAAAAAATTAACACAAACCCACTTACCTCTCTCGTCATCGTGGTTTTCACAACGCAAATGCATTTACCATACATGCCTTTAAAACGTAATTCTTTGTAAAGGCATGCGCGATAAATGCACATGCGTTTTGAAAAAATGCGGGATAATGGTATGCGAGGTCAATGACCTTGCGGGATAATGGTATGCGGACTGAAAGTCTGCTGGATAAAAAATGCGGGAAAATGGCTGCAAACCATGATTAGCAGCAGACTTCCCTGGTGAGCACTAGCTTTACTACAGTGATCTAATGAGCAACTAGAGTGCTAACATTCAGAATTTATGGCAAATGTGTGACACATCTGAATGCCTTCTTGATAGAACCAAAGTAAACAAGCATTGAAAATGCAATAGATCTCGCCCTCGTTTAAGTTAAAGCCATTCTGTTTGTAATGAGGTGGCTTTTTAGCTCTGCTTTTATTAGTGTTTTTAAAACTTTCATGTAAATAACATGCATATGTATGCATATATGTATATGTATGCATGCATTTATATTTATATAGATATGCAGATTATATATGTTTATATATGTATATTACCTACTGGCGATAGCCAGTGGGTATATATAGTTAGGATTTTTTCTCTATGGGATTTCTGAAAATTCTATGTCTAATAACTTTGGCGTTTGTGGACGGAATTGGCTGAAATTTTCAGGAAAATGGCACATTTTGTTTCTGAGCAGCCCCAGAAAATTCGGGGGGGTTTCGTCAAGGGGGGGCCGAGAAAAAAGGGGGTCCCAAAACGCGTTTTTCCCATTCATTTTTCCATAGGGCGGTTGGACTCACTTTTAGCTCGAACGGCTGAATAGATTTACATGAAACTTGGCAAAATTGTAGATATGGTTTGCCCGACGTGCCTTTGCTATGTCTCAATATATGTGCTCCAGTGGATTTTGAGAAATTAACGTTTAAAAAAATATATATATCTGTGACAGCGCTCCGGTTAGCGCCCCGGTTCGCGTACCTGACGCGTAACGGAACTTCGCGAAGCGAAGCTGATTGGCTCTCCGGTGTCTGTCAACATTCTAAACAGTCCGGAGCGGCCGCCATCTTGTCTCTCGGTACGATCGAGAGACAAGATGTGGTGAAAAACGAAGGGGGAAATGAAGGAAAGGGGGCAAGGTAGACCACTCCTGACCCCCTAGGATTGATGAGGGGGATATTAAAGTGCCCCGCAGGGCAAAAAATAAAAAAAAATATTTTTTTGCGATTTTACGC
>NC_136073.1:819236665-819239165 GCF_964261635.1 Lissotriton helveticus | reverse complement strand
CTTTTTTTAAATATTCACTTGTTTACTATAGTAGCAGTAACAACGATATTGGGCATTAAGGGCATCATTGATCTAAGATATGTGCCACTGTGCTTTCTTGGGTCGTTTGTTATCCGGTGTACATTTATAGACAACTGTCCAAGTTTTGGCAATAATTTGTAAGATACTTATTGTATATAGATGTATATAGATGAAATTTGTGTATATATTTTACATTTAAGTTAGAGGGCCGTCTTAGTGTTAACTAGTGGCTAGGGCATTAGGTGTGGTTGTAATTTTGATTGAATTGTATTATACATGAAATTTCGAACAGCAACACGCATTGTAATGAATGAACATGCACTGTGGGAATTCCCATTTAACCCTCTTTTTCAAAAATCTTAAATCCAGCATCTTACATATGTACCCGGATTTTTAGCACTGTATTCAAACAGACATATATTTTTTAAGACCTTACTTAAGATAGCCTTGGTTGCCCGCCATTTGTACCTTTAAATGATTAATTTAACAGCTGTGTTGCATATTCCAATGGTTTCAGGAGCAACCAATCAATGAGGTTGTTGTTACTGCACTAGCACTTTAAATTCACGCAACTCTTTCGGTGCACCATGTGACCAAGCCCTCTGTGTAGGGCGAAACGTTATCCTGCCATGGTGTGCTGTTAATAAAAAACTCACCAGCACTCTGGGTCTTCCGTGTTCTTGTTGTTTGCCAGCCGAGGATTTATGGCGCGGCGTCTATGCAGGAGTACAAGTGCGGAAATATATATATATATATATATATGTGTATATATGTGTGTGTGTATATATGTATATATATGTGTGTGTATATATATATATATATATATGTGTGTATATATATATGTGTGTGTATATATATGTGTGTGTATATATATGTGTGTGTATATATATGTGTGTGTATATATAGATATGTGTGTATATATGTATATATATGTGTGTATATATGTATATATATATGTGTGTGTATATATGTATATATATATGTGTGTGTGTATATATGTATATATATATGTGTGTATATGTGTATATGTATGTGTGCATATGTATGTGTGTATGTGTGTATATGTATGTGTGTATATGTATATATATATGTGTGTATATATGTATATATGTATATGTGTGTGTATATATGTATATATATGTGTGTGTATATATGTATATATATGGGTGTATATATGTATATATATGGGTGTATATATGTATGTATATATATGTGTATATATGTATATATATGTGTGTATGTATATATATATATGTGTGTATGTATATATGTGTGTGTATATATGTATATATATGTGTGTATATATGTATATATATATATATATATATATGTGTATATATGTATATATATATATATATATGTGTGTATATATGTATATATATATATGTGTGTGTGTATATATGTATATATATATATATGTGTGTATATGTATGTGTGCATATGTATGTGTGTATGTGTGTATATGTATGTGTGTATATATGTATATATGTATATGTGTGTGTATATATGTATATATATGTGTGTGTATATATGTATATATATGTGTGTGTATCTATGTATATATATGTGTGTGTATCTATGTATATATGTGTGTGTATATATGTATATATATGGGTGTATATATGGGTGTATATATGTATGTATATATATATATATGTGTATATATGTATATATATATGTGTGTGTGTATATATATGTATATATATGTGTGTGTATATATGGGTGTATATATGTATATATGGGTGTATATATGTATATATATATATATGTGTGTATATATGTATATATATGTGTGTGTATATATGTATATATATGTGTGTGTATATATGTATATATATGTGTGTGTATATATGTGTGTGTATATATGTATATATATGTGTGTATGTATATATATATATATGTGTGTATATATGTATATATGTGTGTGTATATATGTATATATATATGTGTGTGTATATCTGTATATATATATGTGTATATATGTATATATATGTGTGTATATATATATGTGTGTATATATATATGTGTGTATATATGTATATATAAGTGTGTATATATGTATATATAAGTGTGTATATATGTATATATATGTGTGTGTATATATGTATATATATGTGGGTATATATGTATATATATATATATATATATATGTGTGTATATATGTATATATATGTAAATGTGTGTGTGTGCTGGATTTGTAAAGCGCACGGCTGCCCGTGAGCGTCCCGGCGCATGCTTAGGGAACCCGTCCTGGTATTCCCCTGTGAGAAACCCCGGCAGGGTGTCCACAAGGTGAAAGCCAGGCATCCCGCCGCGAGGGGCCGTAGTGGAGATTAAGCAAGCTATTGCCCAGAGTCGCAGAGTGTGACCCCGTGAGTTGAGTAGGCACCAGAGCGAGTATTGTCGAGTCCGTGGAATTTTTGAGCCCGAGACCCGCCGAGGCGGGGAATCGAACCCTGGTCCACGGTCGATCTCAGCT
>NC_136073.1:819229165-819234165 GCF_964261635.1 Lissotriton helveticus | reverse complement strand
TGCATAGACACTTAAGAGAGAATTTAAAGACAGATAATGCAGCCAAAAAAGGCTACACTGTCCAGTACTTCAACTAGAAATTCCACCACAAAATCCACAAAACAGCAAAGCCTGTACAGATTTCCCTTGCTTAACAGCAAAATCCCTCAGGAATGATAGAGAGAAGAACCTGGACAGACAAGCCCCATAGGCTGCCATTATGTGGCTTAAATAGGATACTGTGCCTTTAAGGAACCTTCCAGAACCTTCTCCCAGTATCCCAGAATGCATAGCAGGTCCAACTTAGTTTCAGTTCTTTTTGAAGGCGTAAAAAACGCCAGACCTGTAGCATTATGTACCTGAACAAATCTCCACCGGGGAGGAGGGAGGGCGCTTATGACTATAACAGAGATACCCCTACTACAGAACTGGAGTTACAGGACAGAAACTACTCCTTCTGTAGTAGGGGATCTCTGTGTATAGTCATAATCTAGTGAATAGAATGGCAAGCCCATCCCCACATCAAGCGGCGGTGGAGAATATGAAATTACGCCACTATTGTGCGAACAAATTTCGCAGCGAAGCCTACCCAACCTGAGCGTCTGCCCTGGCATCAGTGTCCAGGCAGTAATGCTTAGCAAAGGTATGGACCGACTTCCAAGTGGCCGCCTTGCAGATCTCTGCAAAGGGAACATTACGAAGCATAGCTGTCGTGGCAGCTTTGCCTCTGGTGGAATGAGCCTTAGGTTTACCCCCTAAGGTCTTATTAGCTTTGCAGTAACACAATTGTATGCAGGACACAATCCACCTCGAGATGGACTGTTTAGAGGTAGCAAGACCTATCCTGACTGAGCCATAATTAACGAACAATTGGTCTGACCTACGAATATCTTTAGTCTTATCAAGATAAAACTTCAGCACCCTCCTCACATCCAGGGAATGTAAAGACCTTTCCGCTGGAGATGACGGATTCCGAAAGAACGTAGGCAAAGTGATAGTCTGATTGATATGAAAATCAGAAACAACCTTGGGAAGAAATTTAGGGTGAGTACGCATAACAACCTTAGCAGCATGAAATACAGTATAAGGTTCTTGGCAACACAACGCCTGAATCTCACTCACCCTGCGGGCCGATGTAATGGCCACGAGGAACGCCGCCTTCCAGGACAGGTGCTGTAACGAAGCCTTATGAATGGGTTCAAAAGGCTCCTTCATCAATCTGGACAGCACCACATTCAAGTCCCACGAAGGCGAAGGAAGCCTGACAGGAGGGAACACTTTCTTCAAGCCTTCCAAAAAATCTTTGATCACAGGGATCTGGAAGAAGGAAGTCTGTGAAGGGCCTTTCCTGTAGGCAGTCAAAGCAGCCAGATGAACCTTAATGGAATGGACATTAAGGCCCGACTGCGCCAGATGTAGCAGATATGGAATGATGACATCTTCCTTGCATGTCGTAGGGTCATAGTTCTTAGACTTGCACCAGATGCAAAACCTCTTCCACTTGTAAGCATAAGAAGTCCTAGTGGAAGGTCGCTTAGCCTCCTTCAGTATGTCCATACAATCCTCTGGGAGATTCAGATGGCCATATTGCACTATTTCAGGAGCCATGCCGCCAAACTCAAAGACGAGAGGTTGGGGTGAACCATCCGCCCCCCGAACTTCGTGAGAAGGTCCGGCCTGCACGGCAGCTTCATGTGAGGAAGGAGAGAGCGGTGAAGTAGGTCCGTGAACCACCACTGTCTGGGCCATTCCGGGGCAATCAGAATCATTCTCGCCCTGGATTGGGACAGCTTGATGAGAACCGCCGGAATCAGGGGAATTGCTGGAAAAGCGTACAGAAAGCTGTTCGACCAGTTGATCCATAACGCGTTCCCCAGCGTCCCCGGCTGGTAGTACCTGGAGGCGAAGCCTAGGCATTTGCTGTTTTCGGCGGTGGCGAACAGATCCACGTCTGGAGTACCCCACCTTGCGAAGACTTCTCCTAGTACTTCGTCGTTTATGACCCATTCGTGGTTTTCCTGAATGAGTCTGCTCAGTTCGTCTGCCTGAACATTCTGCACACCTGGCAGATGGGTGGCCGTTATCGACAGTCCTCGAGCCAGAAGCCAGTGCCAGATCGTCTGCGCCTCCTGCGACAGAGTACGCGATCTCGAGCCCCCCTGCTTGTTGAGGTAATACATCGTTGTCGTGTTGTCTGTCTGAACAAGCAGAGAGTTGGTCTGAAAGGACGGGTGAAAAGCCTTCAGTGCCAAGTGCACAGCCCTGAGTTCCAGGAAATTGATGTGGTACGTGGACTCCATCTGGGACCACGTCCCTTGAATCTGTAGGTCTCCGGAGTGCGCTCCCCAGCCCTGGAGAGAAGCATCCGTCACGATAGTCTGTGTGGGAATGTCCTTGTGGAAGGGAACCCCTCTGAGGAGATTCTCCTTTGAGCACCACCACTTCAGAGACTGAAGAGCATGCAGAGACAGTCGTATCTTGTCGTCCCAAGATCCTCTCCTCTGGTCCCATTGATCCTCCAAGCACTCCTGCAGCGGTCTCATGTACAGCCGCGCATGTGGCGTCAGGAAGATAAACGAGGCCATCGATCCCAGCAGAGAAGACACCGTCCTCACTGTCGTGGATGGAGTAGACATGAGAGCCTGAGCCTTCCGAAGGAGTGATAAATGTCGCTCTTCCAAAGGAGACACGCTTGCTGACAGCGTATTGATGGAGGCTCCCAAGTACTGGATGCGCTGGACCGGAATCGGGACCGACTTGGACATGTTGATGTGCAACCCCAGCTTGTTCAAGAGAACGCACGTCTTCTGGAAGTGTGCTTGAGCTTCCGAGAAGGAGGAGGCCTTGATCAACCAATCGTCCAGGTACGGGTAGACAAACACCTTGTTCTTCCGCAGGTGTGCCGCTACCACTGCCATACATTTCGAGAATGTCCTGGGTGCAGACTTCAGCCCGAAGGGCAGCACCGTGTACTGATAGTGATTGGTGCTGACTTGAAAGCGCAGAAACTTCCTGTGTTTGCATGCAATTGGCACGTGGAAGTATGCGTCCTGTAGATCTATGGCACACATCCAATCTCCTCGTTGCAACTGAGGGTAGATCTGATGCAACGACAGCATGCGAAACTTTTCTCTGCGAATCCACTTGTTTGCCTGTCGCAAATCCAGAATGGGCCTGAACTCGTTTTTGTCCTTTTGCAGACAAGAAAGAACCGAGAGTAAAGACCTCTTCCTCTTTGAGACAGAGGTACGTCTTCTATCGCCCTTTTCCTTAGCAGAATGTCTGCCTCCGCCTGAAGCTCGCGCAGTTGATACTGCGAGCTGACGGGAGGAATCGATGGGGGAGGGCTGGTGAAACGCAGACTGTATCCATTGCAAACAATATTCAGCACCCACTTGTCCTGAGTAATTTTTCTCCACTCTGCCAGAAAAAATTGAACGCTTCCCCCCACCGGAGCGGGTAACGGACGAGGGGGAAGTAACTGCTCAGGGTCGAGACCCGGCCGGGCCCTTGGAAGCGGTAGAGGACTGCTGTCTACCTCTACCCCCCTGGCGTTTCTGGAAGGGCCTCCTGTACTGCTGCTGCTGCTGATGCTGCTGCTGATGTTGTCCGGCAGACTGCCCCCTTCCACGACCCTGCGACCCGAACCGCCGTTGGAACTGGCGGTAGGGTTTCTTCTCTTTGGGCTTCTCCAAGCCCACCGCCGTCAGGGTCTCTGCCTCGGCCTTCATCCTGGCCATCTCGTCATCCGCATGTTTTCCGAAGAGTGTATCTCCGGAAAACGGGAGATTCGCCACACGCTGTTGTGCTTCTGGCTTAAGAGACGTCAACCGGAGCCAAGCATGGCGCCTCTGGTTAATCCCGTGGCAGTATCCGTGCACAGACAGCAAGGAGATATCCGCCGCGGCGCTAATGGCCTGGTTAGAGACCAGCATCCCCTCCTGGACGATCTCCATGAAGTCCTCTTTGCGGTCTCGCGGAACGAGGTCCGCAAACTGCTCCATTGAGTCCCACAGTGCACGGTCGTATCGTCCCAACAACGCGGAGTCACTGGCAGCCTTCATTGACGAGGAGGATGTACCACACGCTTTTCGCCCAGCAGAGTCGATCCAGCGGCTCTCCTTGTCCGGAGGCACCGTGGATGCAGGGGAGGTGGCATGAAGCTTCCGGGCCGCAGTCACAATGACCGAATCCGGCGCCGGGTCCTTTCTCAAGAAGGCTGGGTCCGAGTCCGGAGCTCTGTATTTCTTGAGGAGCCTGGAAGGCGCAGACTTCACAACCGCCGGCGTCAGGAAAAGCTGTTCAGCCGGCTCGAGGAGCCCCGGCACCAAAGGCAGTAGGGGGCGAGACATGTGTTTCTTGTGTAACGTCTCAAAGATGACAGAAGTCGAAGGTGTAGGCGCTTCAACTTTGATCCCCAACTTCGCCGCTCCGCGCAGGAGAACCTCTTGGAATGTGCCGATATCGTCTATCGGGGACACCCTAGTCTCCGGCGAATCAGACAGCGTGGGCGAGTAAGAACGGGTCCCAGATGAGCGAGACCTGGACCGACGCCTCCTATGGCGATGCCTGGATCTCGATGAAGATCCGCGTCCACTCCTAGACTTGTCCCGTCTCCCCGAGCGAGACCTCGATCTCTTGGGCCTGGGACGGTCCGCCGGCCTCCCCGGTTCCGGAGTCCTAGGCTTCGGCTTCGATTTAGGAGTCTTCTTCGGCGGCGTCGGAAACTTGGGCATCGACACCGCCTGCGGTGGAACCGGGGGTGGGGGAGTCACTGGAAGCGGGGCCTGCGGAGCCGGTCGAGCAGGCAATGGAGGGGGGGTCGGAGCCTTCGGAGGCGGACCCCTTGGTAAAGGAGGCAGAGAAGGAGGCGCTGAAGGCTTCTTCGGGGTATATACCTCGGAATACGCCGTTCCCGGCGAGCCATCATCCTGTCCGGATTGTGGGGAGCCCCCCACAGTCCTGGGCCTGTCTTTTCGACCTCCAGACGCCGAAGATCGGTGCCCAGACGGCGAGCCTGG